>NW_024883126.1:0-135837 GCF_019059575.1 Amphibalanus amphitrite | reverse complement strand
CTCTCTCTCTCTCTCTCTCTCTCTCTCTCTCTCTCTCCTCTCTCCTCTCTCTCTCTCTCTCTCTCTCTCTCTCTCTCTCTCTCTCTCTCTCTCCCCTCCTCCCCTCCCCTCCCCTCCCTCCCCTATGTCCTATTCACCGATCCTCACTGCTCGCTCGGGCCGCGTAGAGTGAGGCTCTGCCGACTCGCTCTGACCGCCCGCCGGTGACGTCACGGCCCCTCCGGCAAGGTCAGGTCAGGCCACCGCTCGCTAGTGCCGGCCGGACTTGTCGGTCCGAAGCCATACTAGCTCCGGAACGCTACGGCAAAGACTGGTTAACCGGAATAGAGCCATATCGACCCAAACTCTTATTCCGACGGCGTTCCGTTTACACCGCCCAAATCTGGCGTGCCGGAGTCGCTAGGGCAAAACGGACTTGAGCCAAACCAATTGCTGGCTGGGAAACTTCCTTTAGTATTTTATGTTAGCTAATAGCTATCAATATTTGACAGGGCGCATAGCTGGATCATATGGGAAGAGGATGCTGCTTGCTGCTCTCCTACTCCCGTGGCAGACATAAAGGCGCGCAGCGTCACTCACGTAAAAATGGACGAGGTAAGACTGACTATGGTGCCTACATTTGTGTTGTTACCAGTTACTCAGTCCACCCAAATCTACTTGTATCTATGCTAATCAACACATCATAATTCAATCGTTTTTTCTGGTTTTTCTTTAGACATTGTTCTTTTTTTGGCTCACTACCTGATCCTACATTTTAAAATCACTCGCCGAATCACTGGTGATGGTTAAAAAATCAAGACAGCATTCATCCTCCTACCGCCATGCTTCCTTATGCGTTGCCATATCTTTTCTTTCCAGAAGTCCTCCCTTCATCTCCTGGTCAGCCGGCCGCGTGGATGAAACCCCTCCTCACACCACTGAGTATCATGTATACCACAAATATCCTGGACTTGACTTGACTATGACGACTCATGAGCTGCGACCGGCTACCCATGCGATGGACGGAGCTCCGCCGCCCGTCCTGACCCCGGACGCTAGAAGGTGGGATGCTCTCATCTGCGTGAGACTTCTGAGACTGCGACCGGAGCCCCGCCGCCCGTCCCGACCTCTGACGCTGGAAGGTGGGATGCTCTTCATCTGCGTGAGACTTCTGAGACTGCGACCGGAGGCCCGCCGCCCGTCCCGACCCCGACGCTAGAAGGTGGGATGCTCATCATCTGCGTGAGACTTCTGAGACTGCGGCCAGCCCCGCCGCCCGTCCCGACCTCTGACGCTGAAGTGGGATGCTCATCTGCGTGAGACTTCTGAGACTGCGGGAGCCCCACCGCCCGTCCCGACCTCTGACGCTGGAAGGATGCTCTTCATCTGCGTGAGACTTCTGAGACTGCGACCGGAGCCCCGCCGCCCGTCCCGACCCCGACGCTAGAAGGTGGGATGCTCTTCATCTGCGTGAGACTTCTGAGACTGCGACCGGAGCCCCGCCGCCCGTCCCGACCCCGGACGCTAGAAGATGGGATGCTCTTCATCTGCGTGAGACTTCTGAGACTGCGACCGGAGCCCCGCCGCCCGTCCCGACCCCGGACGCAGAAGGTGGGATGCTCTTCATCTGCGTGAGACTTCTGAGACTGCGACCGGAGGCCCGCCGCCCGTCCCGACCCCGGACGCTGGAAGGTGGGATGCTCTCATCTGCGTGAGACTTCTGAGACTGCGACCGGAGGCCCGCCGCCCGTCCCGACCCCGGACGCTAGAAGTGGATGCTCATCATCTGCGTGAGACTTCTGAGACTGCGACCGGAGGCCCGCCGCCCGTCCCGACCCCGGACGCTGGAAGGTGGGATGCTCTTCATCTGCGTGAGACTTCTGAGACTGCGACCGGAGCCCCGCCGCCCGTCCCGACCCCGGACGCTGGAAGGTGGGATGCTCTTCATCTGCGTGAGACTTCTGAGACTGCGACCGGAGGCCCGCCGCCCGTCCCGACCCCGGACGCTGAAGGTGGATGCTCTCATCTGCGTGAGACTTCTGAGACTGCGGCCAGCCCCCGCGCCCGTCCCGACCCACGCTAGAAGGTGGGATGCTCTCATCTGCGTGAGACTTCTGAGACTGCGACCGGAGCCCCGCCGCCCGTCCCGACCCCGGACGCTGGAAGGTGGGATGCTCTTCATCTGCGTGAGACTTCTGAGACTGCGACCGGAGCCCGCCGCCCGTCCCGACCCCGGACGCTAGAAGGTGGGATGCTCTTCATCTGCGTGAGACTTCTGAGACTGCGACCGAGCCCCGCCGCCCGTCCCGACCTCTGACGCTGGAAGGTGGGATGCTCTTCATCTGCGTGAGACTTCTGAGACTGCGACCGGAGCCCCCCGCCGCCCCCCGACCCCGGACGCTGGAAGGTGGGATGCTCTTCTGCGTGAGACTTCTGAGACTGCGACCGGAGCCCCCGCCCGTCCCGACCCCGACGCTAGAAGGTGGGATGCTCTTCATCTGCGTGAGACTTCTGAGACTGCGACCGGAGCCCCGCCGCCCGTCCCGACCCCGGACGCTGGAAGGTGGGATGCTCTTCATCTGCGTGAGACTTCTGAGACTGCGGCCAGCCCCGCCGCCCGTCCCGACCCCGGACGCTAGAAGGTGGGATGCTCTTCATCTGCGTGAGACTTCTGAGACTGCGACCGGAGCCCCGCCGCCCGTCCCGACCCCGGACGCTAAAGGTGGGATGCTCTTCATCTGCGTGAGACTTCTGAGACTGCGACCGGAGCCCCGCCGCCCGTCCCGACCCCGGACGCTAGAAGTGGGATGCTCTCATCTGCGTGAGACTTCTGAGACTGCGACCGGAGCCCCGCCGCCCGTCCCGACCCCGGACGCTGAAGGTGGGATGCTCTCATCTGCGTGAGACTTCTGAGACTGCGACCAGCCCGCCGCCCGTCCCGACCCGACGCTGGAAGGTGGGATGCTCATCATCTGCGTGAGACTTCTGAGACTGCGACCGAGCCCCGCCGCCCGTCCCGACCCCGACGCTGGAAGGTGGGATGCTCATCATCTGCGTGAGACTTCTGAGACTGCGGCCAGAGCCCCGCCGCCCGTCCCGACCTCTGACGCTGGAAGGTGGGATGCTCTTCATCTGCGTGAGACTTCTGAGACTGCGACCGGAGCCCCCGCCGCCCGTCCCGACCCCGGACGCTGGAAGGTGGGATGTTCTTCATCTGCGTGAGACTTCTGAGACTGCGACCGGAGGCCCGCCGCCCGTCCCGACCCCGGACGCTAGAAGGTGGGATGCTCTTCATCTGCGTGAGACTTCTGAGACTGCGACCGGAGCCCCGCCGCCCGTCCCGACCCCGGACGCTGGAAGGTGGGATGCTCTTTATCTGCGTGAGACTTCTGAGACTGCGACCGGAGGCCCGCCGCCCGTCCCGACCGCGGACGCTAGAAGGTGGGTGCTCATCTGCGTGAGACTTCTGAGACTGCGGCCAGAGCCCCGCCGCCCGTCCCGACCTCTGAAGCGGGAAGGCGGGCTGATGCCCGTCATCTGCGTGCGACTTCCGAGACTGCGGCTGGAGGCCTGCCGCCCGTCCCGACCCCGGACGCTAGAAGATGGGATGCTCTTCATCTGTGTACAACTACTGGGGCGACGGTTGGAGCCCCGTCTCGTGTTTCCCCACCTACCTCTGAGACGGGAGTTTGTGGGTCAGTAAAAACCTCTTATTCAACAGCACTGCCAACTGAACTGATCGACATGACGCCGTTCTCTGCAAGCGAGTACGACCTTATGTCACCCACCTGCTCTACTTCGAGGGCTTCAGTCCAGGATGCAGGGGACCATGGCACATGGACTTTTCCTGAGCACTTGATGTGCAATCAAACAGAGATCACGGCTCCCGAGAACCACCATTTGGAGGAGAACGAATACGGAGAACAGGGAGCTGAGTCTGATGTCAGCGACGGTGTTGAGGTGGCTCCGCCCCAGCACAGTTCTCAGTCGCGTACATCTCAGTCGGCGAGGAACGGCGCATCGTGCGGCGAAGTGCGGAAAAAAAATGTTTGCATATATTGCAAGCAAAAGAGAAATCTGATATGGCGCCATATCAAGACGGTCCACCGTGACGAGAAGGAAGTCAAGGATATACAGGAGTGTGATTCTGAGCAGGAACGAAAAATGAAAATCACCGTGATGATCAACAAAGGCAACATGGAGCACAACAAACTCGTCCTACAAAGGGTGAAGGTGACATGATCTTGGGAAGGAAGTCGGACCAGGCGTCCGTGGACGACTACGTGCCATGTCCTTACTGCTATCTTTTTGTGGTTAAAACCAACATGATGCAGCACATAAAACATCACTGTGTGGCTCGCAAAACAGAATGCCCAGACATTCCCACGGTGCTGGCAGAGAGCCGGACGCTCCTGAGTGACGGCCAAGAAAAATACTGGGTATCACAAGGACATATTGTCTCGTATGCACGACGATGCAGTTACGAAGACCATAAAGAACGATGAACTCCTGAAGAAGTGGGGTGCCAACTTGCACGCGAAACTTGGAAGGTCGGGTTTTGCGCAGATAAGCCAGCGCCTAAGGATGATGGGCGAAGTTGTCCAAGCAGCCGGAAAGAGCATGCAAGAGCTGATCAATGGCGAAGGATTTGATACGGTTGTAAGTGCCACCAAATCCGTCTGTGGGTTTGAGCAGGACAAGCTAAACGCCCACACGGGGCTGCCCACATACAAAACTCCTTCAAAGGCCATGCGGATTGGAGGCGAACTACGACAGCTGGCTGCTCTCAAGAAGGGCATTGCGCTGATCAAGAAAGAAGAAAGCGAAGTGAAAGATGCTGAGGCGTTCTTGTATCACGTGGACCAATTCTGGAATGTGAAGATCAGCAGCGTAGCGCTGAAGAACCGCGAGTCGAACAAGTATGACAAGAAAGACATGCTGCCCTTTACCAGCGATTTGAAGCTTTTCACCGAAAAAATGAAGGAACGAGTGAAAGAAATGACAGAAAAGGGAATACATGGCATGACAGACTATGCAAGGCTGAGCAAAGCGGTTCTCGCCCGTTTGCTAGTATTCAACAAACGCCGTCCTAAGGAGCTTAGCAGCATCCTGCTGCAATCATGGATCAACCGAGAGATGTACAAACAAGAGACGGTAGAAGAAGTGAACAAGTCAATGGGTGAAACAGAAAAGAAGTTGTTCAACGAGCTCGACGTCGTCATGTCCCGCGGCAAGTGCGGGAACAAGGTCCCCACCCTGATACCGAGCGACTGCGCGGCTCCGCTGCAGCTACTGGTAGACAACCGGGAGACGTACATTGACAAGGATAACAAGTATCTGTTCGCAAACCCTCTGGCGAGGACTACAGGACACTACAACGCAGGCGTGGTGCTTAAAGAGCAGTTGTCGGACATGGCACTAAACAGGGCAGATCTCTTCCATGCAACAAAACTACGGAAATATTGTGCTACAACGTCCCAGATTCTAGAGATGGGTGAATTCGATATGGAGGTGCTCACCCGGCACATGGGACATGACAAAGACGTGCATCGTGGTACTACAGACTGTCAGACGCTACTCACGAACTGACGCGTGCCTCCATCCTGATGATGAAGCTGGACGAAGGATGCCTCTCAAAATATAGCGGACGGAGCCTGGAGGAGATGCTCACTGAAGGTAACTAATCGTTTGTACATGTGCTAATCGTAACATCACCATTCGTCTGTCATTTTAGCAGACATTTCATGCAGTTAAAGCATTAATTTGCAATGTAGTGTTAAAGAGGCAATGCAATAACACCATGAAGAGAATCGTACAGAGCGAAGGCAATGTAAGACCGTTAAAGTTCACTGGTACTACTAGGTTATATGCAGACCCATGGTGCTGTACTTCAGATTAAGGACGAGCGCGGATAGCCAAAGCAGTCCGGGTACCACCGTAGCACATATGTTCCGTTCAGCGTTTTTTTTCAGAAATGCTTGCCCATTATGGCAGGCACTTATTTTGCATCACACATATTCTTAAATCTGACAGAGACGGTTTTTCAGAGGACTTCGACGAGCCAGGCTCTGAAAATGAGGGCGGTCCGGCTGATGATCGCCAAGAGGACGATGAAGGAGGTGAGGCGCATTCACTACATCTATAGTGTGTTCCATGTCAAGCTTGCGGCTGAAGTGCTCTGTTGAAGGCAGTGCGTGATTTCTGTGCATACATCTTACATTCTAAGACTCAAATTATTGAATGGAGTAGCGCGCTCAGCGAATTGCCTGGAACTGCCAAGGGGACTCCGACCGCAAGCTTGATATGGAACAGACTATAGTCCGGCCTGAAGTTTTATAGTGGGAGGGCAATTGCATAGGTGAGTTCATATGCATTTATTGAAGCACTGCGATCGATGCAGGATAATAAGCGTATCGCTCAATAACTGCATTGTCCATGCGAGAATGCCTTTACTCACGTCCGTCTGAGGAGGGAGGGAATCCGACCCATGGTGATTTTTTTTTTTGCAATAGCAGCTCGATGGCGGCGTGAAGCGCCGCCCGCCACCCAACCTCGTCTACCCTCGGCCTCGTTTGCAATTTTGCTAAATCTGTTACATATGAAATGTCATATGCAAAAAAAGTATTTAAGCAACACTCACTGCGTCTCCTTTGGTGAAATCTTGAGCTTAACGTATTGAGACAAAATATTTTGATAAAGCTCGATAGGGCTTGTTCTAAGTTATCGAATGCTATCTTAATTGTTCTAGCTTTTATGTTTTTTTTTCGAGACACGTAGCGTTTCGTGCTGAAAAGCGCCATTTTTATTTTTAATGCTGGCTTTTATCATGCAAACCCTCTAAATATTGATGTAGTTAGGGAGCGAGGACTCATGAGCCCCTTTCCCATGAAAATTTGCTGTTTTTAGTTCCATGGGAGCGAAACGTAAGTGGGGTCGTATCAAGCCCCCCCCCCCCCCTCAGTCGTTCTTGTTCGGGGTGGCAAAAAAAAAGCAGTAGACAGGTGCAGGTTTAGGGGACGTCGTGCTAACGAAACGACAAACTCAAAATCTTTAACAAGACATGAAGCGAAAAGATCTTTTTGGCCGGAGGAATCCAGAGCGTCGTAAGCCTCGTCGTAACTGCGACGTGTCGCAAGTTGTGTAGTAAGTCGTTTTTGGAGGGATCAATCGATGAGTAGCGTTACTTAAAGGGACTATCCCACCTTCTAAAATGTTATTAAAACCAGTTAAATTGTGCCCGACTTTATAGATTGGATGACCAGGAACACGGTTCTGGCATTTATTTTTCATTAAACATCTTAGACTTCCCATATTCCAAACACAAACTTTCAAATATGTGACGTCACAGCCCAAAATTACCTCCTTCCCCAGGCCACATTACTGTCATAAAGCAGATTCTTTTTACTTTGTAGGCACCACAACAAAGTTCAGACCAAGTTTTAAGCGATTTTTCAACGAACAAACCCATTTAAATCAGAACGACTAAACGAGGTGACGTCACACTAACGGTCGCTCCATGTTGAAGATAGGGCCTTGTACAAGGCCCATTTTCAAATGAAGGGAACGAATTTCTTCAACACCAGGAGGCCGCGGGGGTTGCAACCTAGATAGATATAGGTTTCTGAACCTCGCCGCAAACTTGGCTATCTCAACTCAAACCCCATGTTAAAGGTGGGATAGTCCCTTTAAGTAGTAAAGCCTGTCGCAAGTTGCCTGATTTGCGACACAACTTACGAATTTGAAATAGCAGTCGTAAGTTGTGTCGTAAGCTAACCTTGCTTTGAGGAAGAGGTCACAGGTCACAGGTCATTCGGGCCATGGTCACGAAATTTACATGGTTAGTGTAAAATTGTTTGAACTTGAGTTAAAATTTGGTTACAATCCGTTGACGCTAACGCGAGTTATAGAGCTTGAACCGACGGGTCATCTGTGAGGCCTCAATCCGTGCCAGCGAGTGTTAAAAATGGTGCATAATATGTTATATTCAAATTCATTGGGGTATTCAGGGATACAAAGCAGCCTTATATCATTCCAGCAACTACTGGCGAGTCCAGAAAGGCGATCTTGGACGTTGCGAGGGGCATCCCCCAAAAGATTCTCCCAATTCCAAAAACGACGTGTCTCAGATGGCCCCCATGACTCCAATTTAGCTCTGTGATGACCCCAGTTGACCTCTGTGATCTGCCGTGTCTCAGATGACCTCCGTGACCTCCCATTGAGCTCTCTCATTACTCCGAGCTGACCTCTGTGACCTGACGTGTCTCAGATGACTTCCGAGTTTTGTGATGACCCCAAGTTGACCTCTGTGACCTGACGAGTCCTATATGACCTCCAATTGAGCTCTCTCATGACTCCGAGCTGACCTCTGTGACCTGACGTGTCCCAATTGAGCTCTGTGATGAGCCCAAGCTGACCTCTGTGACCAGACGTGTCCCAGATGATCTCAAATTGAGCTCTGTGATGACCCCAAGTTGACCTCTCTGACCTGACGTGTCCCAGATGACCTCTATGACCTCTAAGTGACCTCTGATAACCCCAAGCTGACTTCTGTGACCTGACGTGTCCCAGCTGATCTCAAATTGAGGTCTCTGATGACCCCAAGTTGACCTCTGTGACCTGAAGTGTCCCCAGATGGCCTACAATTGAGCCCTGTGGTGACCTCAAGTTGACCTCTGTGACCTGACGTGTCTCATGACCCCCATGACCTCCAATAGAGCTCTGTGATAACCCCCAAGTTGACCTCTGTGACCTGACGTATCTCAGATGACCCATATGACCTCCAATTGAGCTCTGTGATGACCCCAAGTTGACCTCTGTGACTTGACGTGTCCCAGATGACCTCCGTGACCTCCAATTGAGCTCTTTGATGACCCCAAGCTGACTCTTGTGACCTGACGTGTCCCAGTTGACCTCCAATTGAGCTCTGTGATGACCCAAAGTTAACCTCTGTGACCTGACGTGTCCCCAAGTTGACTTCTGTGACCTGACGTGTCCCAGATGACCTCTGTAACCTCCAATTGTGACCTCCAACTTCAACTCTCTTACCTCTCTGTGACTTCAAACTCTCTGAACTCATTTCTTCTAAAGCATAGCTTCTAGATGCTCTTTAGCCACGAATCTCCTGTGATCGACCCCAAATTTTATGGCAAATTATGTGAGCGTTAGCGATCACAAGTCACCCAGTTGAGACAAAGCTTCAGAATCAGAGAACATGCTTGACCTGGCTGTCTCATAAGCTCTCAAACCAGAAAGGCGAATGTTCCGTTATGCGTGATAGAGTTTTCGACCTTACTGACGTTTACTACGGGATCAGCTGATCGTGTCCTTTTAACCCGCGCACCGACGGGGGTCTGCGCCAACTTAGTACCGACGGGGGGGGGGGCGGATGACCGCCCCCCCCCTGAGATCTCGAGAACGAAGCAAGATAGCGACAAGCGGTAAACGGCATCGGATACGCACGGTCAAGATCTACAATTTTTACTAAGGTCATTTTCAGGTCAGGTCAAAGATGACGTCACAGGGGTCGAAAAAGTCAAAATGGCGGCGCTAAATATGGAGATAGTTTTTCTCGAATAACTTTCGAATTAGTCGAGATAGGAACAAACTAAGGGCCTCATCGTGATCCTCTCGTCAATCCGCATCGAATGATATATATGTTGACCTCGAAAGGTCAAGGTCAAAGGTTGACCTCAGGTCACGTGACCTCGAGGTCATCATGTATATCATTCGATGCGTCTTGACGAGCTGAACACAATGAGACCATCCACGCGTCTGTATCTTGTTCCTGTACGGAGTTATTGGCCAAAAACCTTTGGTGACCTTTGATGACGTCACATGACCTCACAGCTGCCCAACAGCAAAACAGACCTCAAGGTAGTGAAGGTTGATCGTATATGAAGTCATGTATGGTATATGGGGCCATTCCGACCCGTTTTAGTGGTAAAAACAGGGAGTTGATTTTTCCCCCATTGACTTATAATGGGGAGGTCGCGAAATTGACCTGACCTTAGGTCACCGATATCAAAATTCCGAGATATACAAATTGTAGCTACTAATGACCTAATAACATCCTGCGACTTTCAAAGGCCTCCGACATCTACTGTAGCTCTGGCACGGTGACAAAGTTGCAAAAAAGTGACTTGAGGTTGGGTCATTCAAAGTGACCTGGTGACCTGACCTTGAAAGGTAGGAGGTTCAAACTTGCACACCATGTGTAAAATTGATAAGGGAATAGTCATACCAAATTTCGCGGCGCTACGCGCCACGGTTTTCCCGCTATTCGCGAAAAACCTCAGGGGGGCGGATATCCGCCCCCCCCCGTCGGTGCGCGGGTTAAATTCTCGAGTAAAGCGGGTATTTAAGCCTCGTCGTAGCTACGTTCTGTCGTATCCTCCGACAAACCCTCTTTCCTCAACATCCCTCCTTTTTCGCTACGACACAACTTGCGACGGGACATGTGTCGTAACTTGCGACGTGTCGTAGATGGACTTGCGACGCCCCGGCCAAATTTATGTTCTCATGCATAACCATGTAATGTTAACAGAATTACATGGTTAAGTGGTTCTATTCCTAATGTTAACTATATTTTTAATGTCCACAGGCCATGAACAGCGGAAGAAGGACCGCAAAAAAAGTAAGTGAAAGGTTTGGCGCCTTACATCGCCTGCATCAGCTTTACGTGTTGCATTATTTTCATAAACGTATTGAAATTTCCTGCATTAAATACCCTCTTTGTTAAATTTGTATACCTTTTTATATGCAAAGAAACAATAAAGTTGATGGTTTGCCCCTCCCGATTTTTTACTCGATAGTAGAGGCACCTATGTATCTTGCGGCAATGGCTAACAAACAAAGAAACGGCAGACAAGGAAGCATGAAGCACCAAGTCCAACACATTCTGCCGTCCAAAGTCAAAACCCCACATGTCAATTTTGGGTCATTTTTCGTTTTTTACACCATTGTGACCAGCTTGCAAAGCTCTATTTCATGCCATGAGGATTTTTTTCAAAAACCAAAAAAAGCTTTTTGGGAGAGGAAAAACAAATTTTGGAATTCACACGTCTTTGAAAAGCACGGAAGTGACACAGTCAAAACCCACTACGTCGGCGAAAACCCCACGTCATGGCTAACCTATGTGCCAGTGACAAAATCCACGTCGGTAAACCCATAGTTCTTGCAGATTATGAAATGCTTGCAACGTCAAAACCCAATACGTCGCTACACTACACAAGGACGACGTGAGGGCTTTTGACATGTGGTTATATGCTGTCTGCATTGAGTTTATCCTGTTCGGTCGCGAGGACGTATGGGTTTTTGCCGTCTTTGAAGCATCTTTAAAGCCGTATCAATGGACATCAGTATCAAATGGACGATTTGAGATACGGAGAGTGGCACGACATGCCTATAGCAAGTCTCACGGTGTTGCCGAATTCCGAAATGACAGCAGGGGACGAGTTTTGCTGAAGTGGAAAGGATGACGTCACTCAGTTGCTGGAGAGCTGAGGGCTGTTCACGGGCCCTGTGTGCGGTCGGACCGCACACAGCCTCCAAGCTCCGCCCACTGCGTCCCTACGTCAGCCTTCCGTCACCGCACACAGCGACCGCTGTGGCCGGTCGGGACTGGCCACAGCGGATCGTTCACCGCACGCAGCCGTGACGTCAGAGCCGCCTACCCATCCCCTACCCCCACGCCTGCTGGACGCACCGCACACACCGCACGCAGCAGTGTGCGGTGCCCGTGAACACCCCTCAGGGTCCTTTACAGCTGCCTCTCGAACCTTCTTCTCCGTTAGCGGTGATAGGTGTTCGCCCCTGACGCAGATGACGACCTTTTCCTCATCGGCTTCTTACGGGCCCTGTAGTGGACAGCCGCTGGCGTGACAGTGCGTCAGCGACAGTGATCCTGCTGGCAGGGCGCTCGTCACTTCGTAGACGTACGGTAGCATTCGAGCCTACCACCTAGCAACAGGTGCTCCCGCCCAGTCTGAGAACTTAGGCGAGGAGCGTGTTCATCACGGACTGGCCAGTCCGGAGTGTTAAACGTCGCCCTCAGAGGTAGACGTTCCACCGCTCCATTGCTTGCACGGCACTGAGGGCCTCACGGTCGGACAAAGAGCACCGCTCGTCAGGACAAAGCACTGAGCCGTCAGGACAGCTGTGACATGATGGCACCAGCACCCAGCAGTGCTATCAAATGAATGATTCGGATGCGCGTGGCCGTGACGTCACCACTGTCGGTAGGTCTCGGTTTAAGGGCGTCAGAACCGGGCTGCTCGGTACCATTTTTGATGGTCTGGAACCTTGACTCTTCCCCCATCCACTCGAACAGCACTCCTTCCGTAGAATCACAGCAAGTTGTCGGATGTAAGCGCAGACTGGGATGGAGCGATTCGACCAGCAAGTCAGCGAGAGGAAACTTCTGAGCTCCCTAACAAGTTGTGAAGGAGATTCTGGCAAGCAGAGTCTGTCGAGACCAGGCCGGAGGTGATTTGCAGAAATCGTATCAACTCACCGTGCGAGATGAACGCTGATGTTCCTGCTCTCCGGATGGGGTTCCAGTTGCTCACATGCCGACCGGAGATCGATGTTGCTGTAGACTCTGCCATGAAGTCGAGCCTGGTACTCTTCGATTGTCGAAAGAGGATATATCTCAGCCACAATATGTGAGTTGGGCCACCTGATGTCAACGCTGCCCGTTGAATTTGCGAGAGAAGACCTGCGGGTTCACCCATGAGGACGCTTCAATCTTCTCCACGATGTCTTCCGCTCCTCCTGCACCTCATCTCGAACAGAGAGCAAAAGACGGCGCAGCTTGTAGTCCGTGGGCTTAGGGACGAGGATGGGACATTTGGGACGAGGATGCTGTAATGCTGGTAGCCATTGATGGTCGGGAGAATCGCATCCCCCTCCTCTTGTATGGTGAAGACCTCACCTGATGTTGGGAAATGGTGACACCCAGCTTTGCATCAGACCCAGGCCTGTGATGGCTTCCGCAGCGGCCATGTATCCACCAGGAAGAGGCTGGCATCCACCGACTGGTACCGGGCTGTGGCACGCAGACGTCGCAGAGTATTTACCTGTCACGCTGAAATGCATTCTCCCGAACCTGAGGAGGTTGGATGTGGATGGCTCGTAAGTGCATCCCTAGAGACGGCAGACGTACTCTGCACTAAAGTCTCAAGGTCGAGCAGGTTTCACCAGCATCCACCGTAAGTGTCATCGCTTGCCTACGCCTCTCTGCCTCCAGGATGACAGGGCCGGTCACCTTACTTACTGCAGGTGTTTACCTTGCACTGCAACACATGAAACGCCATGGTGGCCTTCTTCACTCGTGTTAACTTCCTCTTTCCGACTGCAGCATAGTGACTTCCTTCCACAGACGCGTCAGGTCACTCGTCTGGCAGGACACTGAGGGGCCCTGGCTGTTGGCATGGTCAGCGAGCCCCTAGCTCCCGCATGGCCTTCTACAGATGCTGGGTGTTCTGTCAACCGCGGCTGTCGGCTGATATTAGCCACTGCGTTGTGTTCATGACGAGCCATCAGACGACTGGAGGATTGAACGCTCGTAGGCTTCACACAAATCGAGCACCTTCTCCAGGGTGAGGGCACCGTCTTGCAGGAACTTCGCTAGATGATGATGCAGGATCTGTTCCACCACGAGGTATCTGATCGTCTTATCTTCAATCGTCCTGAAGTTGTTGCTCTTGTTCTCCGCGGGTCGGCTCATGGCCGGCCGTAGCCCAACGGCTCTCGGTGACTGAGGTAGCCGCGGCTGAAGGCCGCCACGACACCGCCGTCCCAAAGCTGCGTAGGGTCCGATCATATGTTTCCGAGTAGTTGGAGCCTCGCTCCGGCCAAGCATGGGCACCCGAGCAACACGCGCTCCGGTGTGTCCGGACCCTCGCGGCACACCAGGCAGCGCGCCACTGCACTGGGCAGGCCAGGTCGCTGCACTGTGGACACTCGCGCTCGGGGTGGCGTCCGATCCTGCGCAGATAACTCTACGAGTGGCTCCAGTGTCCCGCCCGCAGCTGGTGGACGTTAACCGCCTCGTCCCGAGACACCAGAAGCACCGGCATCGGCATCCGGTCTCCCATAATGTTTTTTGAAGATGCTGTCTGTCCAGCTGCGATGCCATGCCTTGGTGGCGGAGCGGCCAAGGCTGACAGCCTTCACGAAATTAATTCGTATATGATTGTCCAATTCAATTGTCCAATTCAAACAATCAGCCTTTACGAAGCAGCGGACGTCCATCGGGACGGCGGCTTGCGACATGCTGGAGGCCACTTTAGCCAGCACGTCCACCCTTTCGTTGCCGGGTATTCCGCAGTGTGCCGGGATCCACTGTATGAGGACTCGGAGTCAGGAGCAGTCGCCATACGGCGGCACCGAGTGCCGTCGGTCGTCTGACTCCCAGCACCACTCGCCAGCGTGGCGAGCGCCGCCTGCGAGTCTGAGCAGACGATGACTGGGCTCTCCGCCGGGCCGCCTTCCAGCTGTAGCAGCATCTCCAGAGCCCCGCGGATCGTCACCAGCTTAGCGCGGGTACTGCTGCATATCTTGACTGCGGGGGCTCGGAGCTCGTGTTCCTCGCCCGAGGGGAGGATTATCAACGCTTCACTCCCTCTGGCTGAGACACCTCCCTCCGCCGAGCCGTCGCTCCATACCTACACGGCGTCGTCTGGAAGGGTGGCCAGATGTTCCTCCGTTTCCGAGCGCCGGACGTCGGCTGGTGCTGTGCGGCTGATGTGGCTGCCGATGTCTAATTTATCGTCCTGAAGTAACATATATTGGCTAGTGCTCGCAAAGCGGACACATATTCTGTAGTAGTCTCACCAGGCTGTTGGCCTCTCCGACGGAAGATGAGATGCTCTACCGCAACACTGTTTGGACGCTCTAGGTAGGCCCGTTTACCCGGTTGATGCCCGCTAAGCAGTGCTGAACTAAACAACCATGTCTGCTATTTATCACTAAATCACCCGGAGCAGACGAAAGTATATCATGCGGGTATAACAGATGTAAAGTCGGTATCACACCGGGCGTCAGTGTTTCCGAATAAGTATGTAATTAGAAAGTTAACTCTTTGAAACAAAGGTGATGGCCTGAGGTTAAATATTTTGTGCTGTGAGAAAATCATTTAAAGCAACCAGTAATTGGTTGTGTTTTACCTTTTTGTCTATCAGGAAGTTCGTCAACGGTGTCACAATAGAATAATTTTCACCTTTGACAACGTGTATAACTGTAGGGCGGCCCATTACCTGACTAGAAAGGTTGTGAATGCACCCTTGTCCTTCCATCGATGTATTGTGATTGGAAGAGCGTCACGGCGCTGGTAAAAAACTTGCCTCAGGCTAGTCAAGGCGTATAACAGGGTTAACATTTCTTTATTTTTTCAGAGCGATATGTAAAGTGGTCTGTGCCCGAAGTGCAGAGACTGCGGGCGATACTGAAAGCCCGCGGTGGGCGGGTACCCAGTATGGATGACCTCAGAGACCTGTACAAGAGGGAGCCGTTCAACGGCCATAATCTGAATGACATAAGATGCAAGATGTACAAACTTAAACAGAAGGCAGTAAGTATTGACAATGTATTGATGCACTTCTTTGTACTTGGCGCGTATGTTTGTTGCGATGCGCTATATTCGGTTGCTTATTTTAGGCGTGCAAGGGATGATTCCTCCTTGATACTAACTGAGTCAATCGTCAGTTAGTTCTTCAATGTTCATTGTCATAACTATGTAAGTGTGGATAAGGTGACCTATTTTTGAGTTCATAGAACTGGAGCCAGCAGAGCTCCAACCGCATTTTTTTACTTCAATAAGCCAAATTCCAGCGGTATTAACCCTCGCCGGACCTATTGGTTTTCTACATACGCGCCGGCCGAGGGGGGTACTACGACCCCCTCGCCGTTTCGCCCCTGGTGGAGCTAGCGCGTCGCTGAAAAAACGCTTTTGAAAACCGTAATAGGCTCAATATTGTATTTCCTTCACATAGCTCCATGACTCCGTCCGATTTCACGGCGTAACTAACATCAGTTCGGTGGTCCCTGCCCTCAGGAGTGAGCTGCTGGAGCGGCCGGGCCGGGCTGTTCTGGGTTGGGTCCGGACGGGACTTGGGGACCGGCGCCGCCCGCGGCGTCAAATACATGTGTCTGCCCGCGCCCCAATGCCGCCCGCGGCGACAATACATGTGTCTGCCCGCGCCCCGATGCCGCCCGCGGCGACAATACATGTGCCTGCCCGCGCCCCGATGCCGCCCGCGACGTCAGCAGTGCTCTCTGTGGCAGCCAGTGAACAGCCGCCACATGGCCTATGTCAGGATCGCTCGAGGCGCTGCAGTAGGTCCTGCTGGCCGTGTCCGGTGTTTGGTTGTCAAGCTCTGAAGCACCGTTTTTGTTGAGTTTGGTTATCAAGCTCAGAAGTCAGAGGCACCGTTTTTGCTGCGTGATACCGATGGCACGGACGCATGTACCATGTTCGGTTGTGTCTCGTGTGCCTGGTGTAAGTCTAGTGATTGTGTTGATCCGATCGAGTCTGTGCTAGGGTCCAGTGGCAGCGCCCGATGCCGTCGGTCCATGTGTGGTCGGCAAAGGGTGGCCAGCGGCCTAGCGTACGTCGGAGTCGTGAGCGTCAAGATGGCGTGTGAAGTGTGTATGGGTTGTTGTGTATCTCGATAACGTGTTTCCTCATAATGGTTTCGATGCTGTAAGTTCTCGTAAGTCCGTTGTCATCAGTTGTTCTCTGGTGTCCGTCCTTCCCTGTTCGGCACTGGCAGCGGTGCCCGGTGATAGGGCTGAATCGGGCCGGGGGCTGGGCTGTGCTGGGTTGGGTCCGGATGGGACTCGCGGCCCGGAGCCGCCCGCGGCGTCAGTAAGTACATACATTGAGTTTTACATTGAGACAGAAGCACCGTTTTTGTTGAGTGACACCGATGGCACGGACTTGAGTACCATGATCCGTTGTGTGTTGTGTGCCTGGTGTAAGATTGTGTTGATCCGATCGAGTCTGTGCTAGGGTCCAGTGGCAGCGCCCGATGCCGTCGGTCCATGTGTGGTCGGCAAAGGGTGGCCAGTCCGGCAGCTGCATTTTTGTGTCCTTATTGAAATACACTGTCAGTCGTCAGAAAATGAACCTTTTTGCACCGTAGCGGCATGCTGCCGTTGGCGTGACGCTGCACATGTCCACACGGAGCCCGTCGGTGGGCGAGCTGCAGGCGGGGCTGGCGCTGACGGGCGGCGCCAGCCCGCGGCTCGACGGCGCGCTGGCCGACCGGCTCGGCTCCTGCCGGACGCCGCTGGTGGCCTCTCAACTGCTCTGCGCCGTTGCATACCCGTTATTGTCCATTATGTTTTACCGTTCGTGTCTGATTCTGGTCTCCATGGTTGATCCTATGTCGTTCGTGCCAGGTTATGGTAACGTTCTTTCCTGATGTACATACCATCGCGCCATATTCTGGAACCGTTCGTGCCTGGTGACGGTACGCTCTCCAGTCCAAAATGGTGCCGTTTGTACCAGGTTCTGGTGCCGGGTCTCATAACTGTTCGTGTTAGATTACGGTAGTTACTAGTTATGCTTGACTGTTCTGTAGTTCGAGCCTGAATTGCCTCACCATTTGTACCAGCTTATGGTGCTGAGCCTGACGCTGATGCCGTTCGTTCCAGCATTGGATCCCGTTCGTGATATACAGTTGCGCCAAATTCTGGTCCTGCTCGTGCCCGATTTTGGCCACATCCGTGCCAACGATTATCTCAGTTGGACTTTATCGTCATATTGCCTTCATTATTGACCGCAGAAATGGTCCATTGAACTTCGGCACCTTACAAACATTTTATTTGTATGTGCTTGGATTGAATTTATGTGATTTGATTGATTTTATTTATCTTGGATTGAAGCACGCTTTACTCCACTTCGAATGGCGTATCGCCTCTCTCGTTACACATGGGCTCGCGTCGTTTTTTTTCAGCGTGACATTGACCTTGACCTTTGATTTTGAGCACATTTTCGAAATCCTCAGGTTCTCTTCTTTCGTTTGACACCCAATTTTTCCGGTTTGATGCTGCCTGCGGCCTGCCGTCCTCTAGAAGGCTTACTTTGAGATCACTACACATGTGCCGGTTTTTGCCTTTGACCTTGACCTCTGACCTTGAAAATTGACCTGAGGTCAAAATTTTAGGTGCTTTAGAATCGTCTCGTAAGGACCTTTCGTTTGGTATCGCTTCTGTTACCGTAGCTCCCTTATTTACGGAGTTAGACAGGGGGGGGGCGAAAAACGCCCCCCGGGCTGCGGTGGTTGGGATTACCCCCCGGGCCCGGCCGGGTTAAGGTGTAGACCTCGAGTCAAGGTCAGGTCATGGAGCCCCTCAGGCCTCAAGTCACGAAGTTGATCAAAGGATATCATATTGCATAGCATTCGATTCTGCAGGTCTTCCCGAGTCCAATGGTGTCTTTCCCGACTCTCTACTTAAATTTGATCGGGAGTTATTGACGAAAAACTCTTATGACCCTAGTGACGTCGTAAATGACGTCACGCAAGGTCAACAATGCAATAGTGAAGCATCGGACCTTGCAAGGAGTGCATGAAATCACGATTCCATGCAGGGACGTACCCAACGGGGGGCGTCCGCCCCCCCCCCCCCCCTTGGGTTTTTTAGGAGGCCCCAGATGGAATCAGGGCCCCGTGGGCCGAAGGTCCACGTTGGTTAAAATCACGTCGGAGGCGAACGAAATTCACGGGAATCCCCCCCCCCCAAAAAAACACGTCAGGACAATCAGGGCCCTCTGACCAGCCTGACAAGTGACAGCTAGGGTCCTTCTTACTTCCTGGGGCCTCCTGTGAATAACCGTTAGTGTCTGTGTCTGACCGCTAGGGCCCCTCTGACTCCTCAGTAGAGAGGAGGCCTCTGAAGGTAGGAGGCCCTCTGTAAAGAGGAGACCCTCTGTAGAAAGGAGGCCCCCTGTAGAGAGGAGGCCCCTTTAGAGAGGAGACCCTCTGTAGAAAGGAGCCCACCCGGGATTCCTCCGCCCCCATCCCTTGGCAAAATTCTAGGTATGCGCCTGATTCCATGTGCTTGGGATAGTTTTAGATCATTCCCGGCGCCAAAATAGCAGTTTTCATATTTACCCATTGACTTAATAATGGTGAGGTCACGTAACCGACCTAACCACGTGTGACCTTTAGGAAAAGATCAGAGATATATACAAGTTGTGAGACCTCTGAAGGTCTCACAGATAAAACTTACATCTTCGTAAGTTTCATCTCCCTGTGAAAGTTCCTCTAGCACTGAGGGCGTTGCGAAGTTGCGACATCTGAGGACCGTGCATAGGTTCACTTATGTTATAGGTCACGTCACTGACCTGACCTGAGCTGAAAATACGGCTGATCTCACAAGATCCGGCTTGAGTCAAAGGTCAGGTATGCCAAGTTTCAGCTCTCCATCGCGGGCGTGTTCCGAGCTATTGCCAAAAAAAAAGTATGGGGGCGGCACCCGCCCCCCCCCCCTTGGCCGGCGAGTGCTCGACTTCGACTATTAATTGATGGGAACATATGCCACAATATGCGAATAAACGTAAGATAAGCACCGAATCTGTCCATCGTGCACCTGATAGGTACACCTCAAGAATTATTGCATGTCCGTCCCTCCAGCATCTCAACCTCCGTGCCTCACCGGCGAGCGACGCAGCGATTCAATCCATGAAGGAACATATCCGATTTTTTTCTTCCTAGATAGGCAAAACCTTTCATTAAAAGATGCACAAGTTTATTGCAACATCCTAGATGATGCAATAAATCGAGGCAAAAATGTTGCGATAAACATGTTGCGATAAATTGAAATTTGTTCATCTTGTGTTACGATAAACGCGAGAAACTAGTATGTGTGTTTTGGTTTGAAGCGGATGAAATGATTTGGGTGGTTGTTATCGGCCTTATTGCTTTGTGGGACCACAAACAACGTCTGATATGCTTCTATGTTTATGAAACGAACGTTTATTCAGAACGTGATGACAAATTTCAGGCCTGCTTGTCATGTAATTAGTGAATAAGTTCATCTATACGAACTTGCATAGTCATCAAATGTCAGCGCAACTATATATGAAAGGTATTTGAACGTTGCTTGAGTCGAGTGATATTTAGGCCGCCATGGTGTTTCAGATAAATGTAGTTGAAAATGCGTGTGTTTTAGAGATTGCTTAGCTTCATTCGGGGCACAGCCAGCAGCATGGGTACCATCACTGCCACTAATCAGTAAGCATTTTAAACCAATAGAAAGAAACTTTTACGTAGGTCTCTTTGAAGTGCATTTGGAATTTTAAAGCAGGACAGTGGCCTTTTCTTTTACTGCTATTGCTGTTAGCAATTAGAACACGCGTTCTTGACGTGCAAGTCTCTAAGAATGATACATTTCGTAGTGAATGTCGTATTTACACTACCTAATAAGTCTAAAAAGATTGCAGATCGAACACATTTTACTTGTCTCCCTTCCCCAATCTACCACCGTTTATGGGATTACCGGCTACAAACGTGACCAAGGTCTAATGAAAATAGTGACAGCCGAGTACAAGACTCGCCGAAATCCAGAACGAGGCCACTATCTCGTCATAAACGTATCATTTCTGCCAAGCTGGCTTAGTAAAGCGGTCCATTCATTGAAACATCAAAAGGTCTGGTCCATGGGCCTACCACTTTTAACCAAATTCTTAACATAAAACTACCATAAAAGGAAACAAAATACCATCGAAAGCTGAGTAATAAGAAGGAATAGTAGGGGAGAAACTATAGAAAACTCAGACCCAAATACGGTATATCAACCCCAGTTGTCCTTCGTCACGAACCAATCTACGTAATATCTTAGCATGCATATTTGAGTTAAATAGGTAATAATGCTCAGTTGCAATACCACGGTTTTCATTTGACATTGAATTGTTCATTGTATTGTTATCTAATGGATGGCAGTGTTGCACTGCACCATGCATATCCTCTCCTGTCTTATCCTCACCTCCATTCCTGTCGATCTGCTGCGGGAGCCCGGCACAGCCAGTGACTAACAGTAACGACAGCAGTAACGACAGCAGTAACGACAGCAGCGGCGACAGCAGGGTGGTCCGCTGCCGCCGCAGTCTCTTCCAGGGCCTCATCTCATGGCGACCGTGATGCACGGACGGTGGAGAGGTAAACACGCCGGCCGGCCGTGCCGCCAGCGGTGTGTTGTCATGGCAACCGGGCGTCACCAGGTCTGCGGAGAGAGGGAATAGATGTGAGAAAAATGTTATCAGACAACTGGACGTCAATGCTGGGCAGAGAACAAGTGTGAGGCTCGTCAAGTAACATATGACAACCAGTCGTCAACAAATGCAAGTTGAGAAATTTGACCTCACTTAATCCATTTGCACATCAATGAAGCCTTTTGCGCCTTCTAACGGAATACAAAAATTGCACTGTTCGTTGCGCTAACTCAATATTTTATGAGCTTATCTGGCGAAGGCCGCAGTTAGATTCACAAATGCAATGATATTCAAAATTGTGGTTAAAGCGCTACCACAAATATGTAAAACCTCTTCAGGACGAATTCTTAGGAACCTTGAAGTGAATGACAGGCCCGACGCATAACTTGGTCATGGATGATATAACACTGGATTGGTGTCTCGTGGAAATTAACATTGGGATCCGCGACATTGGGATCAGGCCTGCCATCTAGCGAGAGAATTATCGTAAGTTAGGAGCAAGCCGAGTGAACGCCATCTCTCAGCATTATGAGACATGTGGGTGTGGTGTGTTAGTTGGCTTGAAGTGCATATTCCCACGAGTTGGAGGTAATCTTACTGGACCTGAGACGACAAAAAAATGTCTTAAATGCTTGAAAGCCAAAAACGTCAAGCAGCCTTTAGGTAATAACGAAAATAAAATGCGTAAGACGGTGTATATTGAAACGCCCAGTCCCATCGGCTTGTACGAGCTTTTATATGGCCATTTACTCACAATGGTGCAGCAGTTTGACAATATGTCATGCACATTTGGTAGGCTTATTCCTTCTTCTCCGAATTTCGCCCGATTTTCTTCATCCGATTTACGGCACGTGTCACGTGCCAACTTAGGGGTGTCGAAATTGTTTCACATAAAGTAACTCCGCAATGGCTGGGCCAATTACAGTAAAACTTCTTCAATAGTTAGGCACCCAGTGGCCAATGCATTTCCATGTGTCACTATGGGGGTGCTACTGCACGTGCGCACGTGCGGGGTGCCGCTTCCATATCTCAAGAACGGCTGGGCGGATAACACTCAAACTTGGTACACAAATGTTACATCGATGCTCGCACTGCATTGATCAGTGCTTACATTGGAGTCGTTAGGAAAACGATGAAATGAGATGCGTGGTGTTTATGCCTTTCTGTTCCAGCAGCTGATTGATCCGCAACAGGAGATCCTTGTTTGTGAAGGCTTCGTCTCTCTTTTCCACTCCTTGTTTAACCCTCGCCCTGGCAGGGCATTTTTCATAACACGGCCTGGCAGGAGGGGGGGGGGGGTCGATGCGACCCCCCCTCGCGATTGGCTCCTATGGCACCTAGAAACACCAAATTTGGTAGGTAGGTGGGCCCCCTGGAGTTCTCGCCCCTGTGCAAATTTGGTTGCTCTAGGTCAATATTTAGGGGGGTTTGGGGGGGGGGGTATAAATGTAAAAATTTCGCTAAAAACAGGTCAAAAGTTTTTCGCTTATAACTTTTGATCTAACTAAGATAAAGCAAAAAGAAAAGCACCAGTGAACTCAGCACGTCAAGGCGCGTCGAATGATATACTTTTTAGCTTGCTTAAGTGTACTTAAAGTTTTTCTTAAATTTTAAGTAAACTTAAATTTATAAATTAAGTTCAAGTTAACCAAATTGCATCATATCGCATATCATTCGATTCGGCTGATCACCAGGAACACAATGATACCATTTTTTAAGCTCTAGCGTCATTATGTGCCAAGTTATTGGCAAAAACGTCATTTGACCTCAGTTGACCTCATTTGACCTGACCCATGGATAAGTACACCAAACAAAGAAGCACCAAGTGACCTGCTGCTAAGTACTGTGGTTTCAAAGCACAAAAGTGATGGAACGAAGCGGATATCTCCAGTATTTTCCGAATTTAGTATTTTCCCATAGGCTTAACATTACGACGTAATGACCTCTAACTGACCTCAGGTCAGTGACCTCAAAAAACCCGAACTATATGTTATACAACTCGGTAAACTTAGCACATCCTGAAAGTTTGAAGGAAATCAGTCCAAAACTGTGAGTTGGACAGGTGCAAAAAGAAAATTGAAATTTGACCATGACCTTGTACCGGTTTTTCTGACCTGGTGACCTGACCCAAGGTCACCCGGACCTGAAATTTTCAGGTCATATGTAAAAAGGCTGCCCCATAAGCTGTGCCAAATTTGGCGGCGCTGCGCGCCGCCGTTTTTACGCTATCTTTGAAAAACCTTAGGGGGGGGGGTCGCATCGACCCCCCCCCTGCCAGGGCGAGGGTTAAAATAACATTAACAATGTACGAAGAAGATCACACATCAAAGTTGTTTTACGCGGCTTTCTTGGTCCAGGGCTGCGGAGTTGTAGTCACTGCCAGCGGTTCTGTTCCGACTCGGAGTCGGTTGATTTTTAAAAGCTGTAGTCGGAATATGAGTCGAACATCACCGAAAAGCCATCGACTTCACAGACTAGCAGGGCTGCAGAGTTGGAGTCAGAGTCGGAGTCTGTGTGAATCGGCAGATCTGCCCGAAGGATTCGGAGTCGATATTTGGATACCGGAGTCGGAGTTGGAGCCAAAGTCACTGAAATTTCATCGACTACGCAGCACTGGTTGGGTCCTTTTCATAGAGCGTCTCGAATGACATATTGAGCGGCAATGACGTTAGCAATTCCGTTGGTAACTTTTTCATTAGACTTATAGATAGTACTTACGTTCGTTTTGTTCTTTGATCGGACAATTTGTTTGATTTAGGCCAAGTAAAGACTCATGTGAAAAATAGCGAAAACGACACGTGCTGGCGAAGTCTCCAATAACTCCCTGTTTCACGATTTAATGAGGAAATAACATGGAACTGCTTATCTTATTACTGACCTTGCGCATAAATCTATTAATTTCTTTGCTTTTGCTGACATATAAAGACATAACCTTTTGAAAAATTGCAAAACAAGCCTGCTACTACACCACACTCCCGTGTGTCACAATGCTAATCAGCGGCGTTCACTCGGCTTGCTCCTAACTTACGATAATTATCCCGCTAGATGGCAGGCCTGAGCTCAATGTCGCCAAAAACTGCGAAGACACCAATCCATCTATATTACTATTTGAGGTGACGTAGTTTCTGTCTGTAACCGAGGTCGCGACATGGTGCTACGTAGCGCGGGTTACAGATCACACCGTTGCACCTACCGCGCTGAAATTTGCGCAAGTTATAGAACAAGGATGGACAACGTGCCTTTGAGCGGTCTCGGCTCGATCGGATCGATAGCGAGCGCGTGGCGCGTGCCCAAAAAGTGCAAATTCGCGTCATAGACTTTACATGTATAAATCGGCTGGCAAAAACGGGCGAAAATGGCTAAATTTGCCCGACACGGGTCCGTTCCCCCGTCCCCGTGCAATATCTCGGTAGCCGTGCGCCCGATCGGCACGGGGAAAACAGCATCGTGTAGAGAATCGAACGGGCAATCGAATAGTGTGCGGTGCAGGGGTGGCACGCGCCACGTGCAAGTGTGAGGGCAATTTCATTTCAAAAAGTGCCATTTTAAACGGATTTTGGATTTTATTTTATTTTCCCGTGACCATCAGACTGAGAGAGTTGAAACAACGTCAATTGGCAAGAGAAATGTACCGCCTCTCTTGGAAAAATTGTGAACAGCTAATTGATCAAAAACAATGTGGAAAAAATCGCTGAATTAAATGGTATTTGTCCATAATGTGCCACTAAAAAGTTACACGGGATTTGCTGCTTAACCTGATACGCTTGACAATTGAAAATGCTATCATTAGAAAGAGCATTCAATTCTCTCCAAGATCCAATCATCACGTTTGCATGACAAGCAACAGTATTCTTAAAAATATAAATGTTTTAAACCTCTGCAAAACGATTTTTAGCGAAAATTATCTACGCCTTTCATTTGTCTTAAAACTACGCACCTCAATTATAAAGCACATTTGACAGATTCTGAAGTGGAAAGCATGCTTATCAGACACGGGCACCTCGATGCGGTGGATATTTTTTCCACAAACCTAAACGTTTAGCCGTCAAAAAGCAATCGACCGAAATGGATAGATAACCCAACCGACACAAGAACAACCGAACACCCGCCGATCGAAAATATCCCTTTTCGCGTTGCGGAGCACGCGGGTCACCCTAGTTATTATCTCATCCATGACTTGGTCATTACCTTAGCCGCGAATCTCCATATCAGTTTTGGATGTCAAATGAACTAGGAAGCTCCACACAAAAGAATAGCACAGGAAGAACAATGGAATAATACGCAGTGTAATCCCATTGTGGCTGCAGGAAGGGACGCTGCCCGCTAGGTCAAGGTTGTCGATGTTTTTAATTACGGAGCGAGCGAAGCGAGCGGAGTCTTTCCTTAGATTAACGGAAATTTCTGAGTATGAGCGGCCGGCCGGCCGCACAGTGTGGCCGAACACCAGTTTAGCGCGAATTTAATCCCAGCGCGGCGCTGCTCGGATCCACTGAAAATGGTTCTCTGGTTCCAAAACTGACACTTACCCCTCGCCGGACTTATTGGTTTTCAAAATACGCGCCGGCCGAAGGGGGGGGGGGGTGGTACGACCCCCGTCGCTGTTTCGCCCCTGATGGAGCTAGAGCCCCGCGGAAAAAACGAGCGTGTGCGCCGTTACGAGACGCAGCGACTGGTATCCGATTTTAAGGTCTTAGGCCAACCTGTGACCTCTGAGGTCAGGTCAAGTGACCCAGGCGCGGATTCATTTTTTATTAATAACTTCGCGAAAAAATGCCGCAGAGCCGCAATTTTGGTATCATCATGTTCGCCTCACTCAGGCGCGTCGAATGGTATACTTTTTGTTCGGCTGAAGTTAACTTAAGGTGTTGACCGTGGGTCAAGGTCAGGTCAGAGTCCTCCAGATCACGAAGTTGGTTGAAGGAGGTCATGTTGCATATCATTCGATTCAGCAAGTCTTCCTGAGTCCATTGGTGGCTTTCTCGACTCGCTAGCTCAATTTAATCGGGAGTTATTGACGAAAAACTCTTATTACCCTAGTGACGTCATAAATGACGTCACGTAAGACCAACAATGCATAGGTGAAGCATCGGACCTTGCAAGGAGTGCATGAAATCACGATTTCGTGTGCTTGAGATAGTTTATTAGGCTGGAGCCTGTCCGGCCGCGCCGCCCCCGACCTTGGTCAGGTCACATGGGGCGGCCGACTAGACATGTTCAAAGCTGAGTTGACGGCAAATAGGCAAAAACTGGCAGCTGAAACTTGCTCGCTTATGTTCAGAAAGGTGCGGAGAGTTCAGCCATGCCCTATTCGTCATATCCATTTTTATCCATTTTGACATTTTTCAACTTCTTTATTAAATACTATCGTGAGAACGATACACATGCAGGGCTCTTGTTCTAACTCATTAAACTCAAAAACCATTCATTGAAAAGCTACCATGATAGCAGAAACAGCTTCATCATGAATTGTGCTATCCAATGATATGCTATTTTCTCATATATCTTCTCGAAACTTCCGTAAAATTTACGTTGAAAACTGGACATATTTATCAGTACCATAGCCCGATTTTAGGAACCGGAGCGTGGTTCTACTTTCGGCAGGGATATAAGTTCTCAAATGGTAAAGTGGCTTAAAAATAAGGTTCTATCAGATAACTTCAGACAATTTCCTACCCACTGATAGACGCTCCCATGGACTTTCCAGGTTAAAATTTTTCAATTTTAAACGAGCATAAAAAGAGCAAACGAATTCTGACAGCTTAACGAAGCATAAGATAAAATATGTCGGCCGCGGTCCGAGCCCCGGCCGACACTACCATACTTACCGATAATCGCGGTGTACTTGTCAACATTCACAAGGGACGTTGCCCTACGTCATGGCTCCCCTACCTCTCGCGGTTTTTTCAACATCGTGGTGTCAGCTTCCGATATGTACCGTCTGCGTTCAACCCGGCCGACGAGCCCAGCCGGCTCCCCCGGGCCCTCATGTGCCAACATCATGTGTAAACTGTTCATGTGTCATGTGTACTGCGCATTTGTGGCGACCTTTTGGTGATTGCGACATAAGCTCCGCTACTGATGTTTTTCCCGCGCAATGTATGACGTGGACGTGACGTCAGCGGGCGTAAGCCAATCAGCGGACCAGGGCCCCTGCGCGGGCCGCCACCGACGCGGGCGGAGCCGACAGTCGGTGGCCGGCGTTCCGCGTAGCAGCACCCGACGAGGGGGTGCTGCGCCCTGTGTGAGTGACCCAAAAGTCGCCAAAAATACTCAGAAAAGGAAGAGAAAATAAAAAAAAAAAACGGAATAAGCTCCGCTACTGATGTTTTTCCCGCGCAATGTATGACGTGGACGTGACGTCAGCGGGCGTAAGCCAATCAGCGGACCAGGGCCCCTGCGCGGGCCGCCACCGACGCGGGCGGAGCCGACAGTCGGTGGCCGGCGTTCCGCGTAGCAGCACCCGACGAGGGGGTGCTGCGCCCTGTGTGAGTGACCCAAAAGTCGCCAAAAATACTCAGAAAAGGAAGAGAAAATAAAAAAACATCGTGACAACACCGACACTGAAAACATGTTTTTCTCTGTCTCGTGATGGTCGGACGTGTTTGAGATTGCTCTGCTATTTGCTTATATTTGCCGTCGTAAGTGAGTTGCTCTGGGCGTAATGCATATAATATTGTTCCTAATTTAACGTAACTCATTTTCATTATACTGTCATTATATAAAAGTCAACGTGTTGGTCACTTTCGGTATTTAAAAAATTGATAATTTTCATCATATTGCAAAATTTTCATCGGTGCCGATTGAATATCTGCACTTGAATTTTGCTTCTGGTCCTCGTGCAAGTCATCAAGCTCTCGCACTTGTCAAATCGTCATTCTCATACATATAGCCCATACGGCTAGTCAGCTCATTATCATGTGGGCTCTTGTTTAGTGACTGAAACTAAACAAGACTGAAACTTTAGCTGCTTAACAATATGTCTGAGGAAACGGTACCTAAAAGAGCTTTCACCGACACCGCAGAGAGTTTTGTCGCTGAACAGCAAGAAAGCATCTACGATGATCAGCCCGATACGAACCGGCGCCAGTTCGCTCCACTGGATGAGATCATCCCTACCGACGCAACTTCGTCCCTAAAGAGGCAAATTATAGCTGAATCAACTAACATCTTCTCCGGGAGCTATGACCCAGCAGCGATAAGATGTGTTCTGGTATCTCTTGACGAGTCGGACCTCCGTGAGCTCAGAGCGCAGCTGCATGCGGCACTGCAGTCAGCTGTCCCAGCTGCTGCCGGGCGCCCACTCTGTCGGCGGGTTCAGGGCAATGTTGCCGGCCTGGCAGACGACTGCTGGGCTCTCGGATACTCGGCATCGCAGGGCGTGCTGACTCAGCGGGCCAACGGAGTCACCCTGAAGCCGGCCGGCCGTGTCCCACTTCCGCCACCCGGTCAGGCGGCACCCAGCGCGGACCCTTCAGGCTCCAATGCCGCTACCTTTGCTTCGCTGGAAGCGATAATTGCAAACCAACTACGTCTAGAACAGTCAGTCGCCCAGCTCAGCCAGAATAAGACTAGTTTAGAAGCACGTGTAAAGTTTATGGAGAACGAGTCCACCAGACTGCGAGAAGAATGTGCAGCTCGAGACTCGCGAATCACCCAGCTGGAGCTGCTGCTTGACAGAGGACTGGACAGAATCTTCGCAGGCGAGCAACCTCCAGCACAGGCCTCTAATACGGGGCCTCAAGCGGCCGCTGAGAGGCAGGAAAACTCAACCGGTCCTCCCGGGCCACCGGACTCTTCCCCAAGTGCCACTGTGGGAACGACTCATGAACCTCAACTCGGAATCAGCGCTGTGGCGAGAGAAATCGCATCCGGAATCGACCTGCGCAGTCTCGGAGGAGCTATCGCTGCTGCGCTTCAGTGGCGTGCAGGAGAGTCTGATAGTGACAGCGAGAGCGACCAGCACCCACCGTCCGCCAACCCAGCGCGCAGCCGACCTCGTGGGTCACATGTATCGCGTGATCCCCGTGCTACCGGTGCCACACCTACCTCGGTCGAGGAGTCTGCTGAGCCGGTAAACTACGGTCACGTTACAGGATCTGGACCAGCATCTGACCTCATCCTGGATACCTCGCGGCCCCCGGCTAGAAAAACAAAGTTTATCCTGCAGGGGTTCCGCCCGGATGTAGCTGACCGGGATGTGAGAGAGCTGGTGTGGGCAGTGGTTCAAAATCTGCACGATTTCCAGCGTCTACCGCACCACGACGGTACTGCTCCCGCGACCAAGGCGTACTTAATTGAAGTAGATGCTGCTGACGAGGGTAACGTCTTGAGCCCCTCTCACTGGCCAGCAGGCCTCATCGTGCGCCGCAAGGTCACGCCGAACAACAACGGAACTAGCAGACGCAAGTTTCGATACAACAGACCAGCTTTCGGCCGCGGTGTACGTCCCACGGTCAACTCCGGAGCTGCACAGCGTCAGAACCCTGCCCCTGAAGGTGCCCGGCCGCAGCATCGTGAGTACACGACCAGACAGGAGCCGTATGGTCACAGGACGGACCGCCGACCATCCACACGAGTCGCATGGTCCAACAGCGCCGTCACTGGACACTCACACGGACACAGTGAGTGGCAGACTGTCCCAATCAACCGCCGTCCCCATCGCCGGGACGTCGCAGATCCTGAACCCCACCAGCAGCTCGCTAGAGAATGGCGCCCCTCGTATCAACAGAGCTCCTGGCAGAACCGCTGGAAGCCCCTCGAAACTGACGATCGGTACATATAACTGTGAGGGGTTTCTTTCAGCCGCGCATTACGTCGCTGATAGCTTACTATCCACTTGTGACATCCTATTTTTAGCAGAAACATGGTTGTCTCGCGCAGAGGAGTCCACCCTTCCCAACGTCGTCTCGAGGCTGGCCGCTGCAGAGTTTCACTGCACCCAACAGTTTGCCATGGAACTGCCTCCACGAGCTGGCGAGGGCAGGCCTCGTGGTGGGGTCGCTTTGATCTGCCGTCGCTCCGGAGGACGCAAGATACGTGAGATAGATTGTAACGATGCGCGGCTCTGTGGAGTCACTGTTTTAGCCGAGGATATGCCAATTATAAATGTCATTGGCTGCTATATGCCGTTTTGGAACGCTTCAGAGAACATTGAGGACTACGCGAACACCGTCAGTAAGCTAGATACTATCGTCTCAGCGCTCTTGCCTACTGCACCAGTTATTGTTGTCGGAGATTTTAATTGTGCGCTACCTCCGCTGTCTCCTGAAGTGCGGCCTCCTCTTTGGCACCACCTGCAGGGATTCAATCAGCACAGTGAGTTGATGCAAGAATTTCTAGATCGTAATGACCTTGTGATTGCCGAATTCCAGTTTTCTCAGAATGTGCGATACACATACGCTCGTGGTGGCTGTCAAACTCACATAGACCACATTGCTATTCCACGACATGCTCTATCAGGCGTACAAGACTGTTTGATCTTGCCTCCAAACGAAGACAACTTAAGCCCGCACTTACCAATAGTCTGCAGAATGTCTGTGTTCACACCTTGCGCTCATCGATCTGTCCACGGGCCAGTCGGTGCCGTTGTGCATTCGGACGTACTTGTATGGAGCTCTTCAGATAACCTCCAAACTTACAGGTCTCATCTGGAGCAGTTGCTAGCCGCCCATCTACCGTTATGTAGCGGCTCTCTGGACGAGATTGATGAGTTGATCACAAGCTGTATTCATGAAGCTGCTCGATCTTCTGGGTGCGCCAAGACGCGACGGAAACCCAGATCCTGGTGGAGTCCGGCCGTAGCAGCTGAACGTGACCGGACTCGCTTCTGGCGGCGACTGTGGCAACAGTGTGGTCGATATGCCTCGCCTATCGTTAGTGGCTGTTATGCTGCGTCCAGACGAGCTTACCGGAGGGCCAGGCGTAAGGCAGCCTCTGGTCATATTGAGCAAGCAGCCAGTATTCTTCAGAATCTTCGACAGAATCGCAACCTTAACGCATTCTGGCGGCGGGTACAGCGGGTTCGTCGAGGAGGTTTAGCCCCACATGCGAAGCCTAGTCCTGCTGAGTTTCGAGCCCATTTCGAGCGGGTTCACCAGGACAGCGTTGAAGAACTGGATCCAGAGCAGCGGCGTATCTCTGCCGCTGTCAACGCGCGGGTGGCGGCGGCTAGAGACAGCATTTGTACGTACAACGTCACTGCTGACCAAGTGGCTAGTTTAATATCCCGCCTGGAGCGTGGTAAAGCCCCAGGCGTGGACGGCGTGACCCCAGAACATCTCATCTTTGGCCAGTCACCTGCACTCCTGGCCGCGTTGGCACAACTGCTGTCTTGCTGCATATCGTCGTGCAGCGTACCCTCTTCTTTCGCCGATAGTGCAGTTATGCCGCTGCTTAAGAAGCCTAGCCTTGATTCAAACTGCTTGGACAACTATAGACCAATCACCATCACTACATGTGCATCGAAAATGCTGGAACTGCTGATTCTCGACGAGCTGATGTCGTCTGTCGAGCCGCACGACCTCCAGTTCGGGTTTATACCCAGCCGCGGATCTGCACAAGCGTCGCTCCTGGCTAGTGAGACAGTGCAACACCAGCGCAGGAAGGGGCTACCGGTATTCGCAGCCAACCTTGATGCGCGTAAGTGTTTTGATCGCATCTGGCACGACGGTTTATTCTTCAGACTGGAACGGTATTTGAGCGTCAATTACTGGCTGTTAATCGTTGATTGGTATCATCGCCTTTCTGCTCACGTCATTTTGGAAGGCATTGCCTCTGAGCAGTTCAAAATTCATCGGGGCACGCGACAGGGAGCAATATTGTCTCCAATGTTCACGAACATTTTCCTGTGTCCTCTTCTGCGAGCGTTAGACAGCAGCGGACGTGGTGCCACGCTGTACTCTAAGCATGTTCCTGCAGTATGCTATGCAGACGACCTTCTACTTTTATCCACCAACGTCAAGCACCTACAAAGTCTTCTGCATCTAGTTGAATGTTACGCGAACATGTGGCGTCTAGAGTTTGTTCATCACCAGCCGTCTAAAACTAAGAGCCATTGCATCATATTCGGCAGCGAGCTCTTAGCTCAAGTACCCAACTGGACTTTATCTGGTCAGACACTTCAGGTGCGCCCTCAATCGGAGCACCTCGGAATCATCCTTGATTCGAAGCTATCTGCTGCGCCACACGTAACACAGCGTATCAAGCGGGCACGAGGTGCATTCTTCGGACTAACGCCAGTAGGAATGCTTACAAACCGTCTCTCGCCGTGGGATAAGATTTACCTATGGAAAACTATCGTATTGCCGACATTGACCTTCGGATGTGAAGTGTCACCCCTTACGTGTTCTGAGGTAGAGCACCTTGACTCGTTCCAGGCAGCTAGCATCAAAGCTGCTGTGGGACTTCCTAAAACTTCACATCATACAGCGCTGCTAATTGCGTTAAAAGTCCCTCCCATTCACGAGATGCTCCGAGGCTCGGCCTTACGGTGTTTCGGTGCGGCCTTTCGCTCGTCCCACCGGCTACGCCAGGCGTACATAGCGGCACTGGCACAACTTGCCATTGATCCGAGCGTTGTCGCTGGCTCATTCTTGTACCATGTTTATGCGTTGTGCAATACCGAATTTGACGCAGTTATGTATTGTGCTGGTGGCGTATTTGAAAGAGAGCGTGTCCATGCACCTGTCCCCCAGAGCGGACTGGTTGACAGCATCAGCTCGCTTCTGGCTGTGCCTCAATGTCAGGCCACCAGGCGCCTCATCCGGCTGCTAACCTCTGTATGATACTGTCTGTCATTTCTCTGATTGTTGTTGATCATCTCAACTGAATACTGAGCCAGTTTTTTTGTGTTTGTTGTGAAACATTGTTTCAATGGTATTTTTGCATTGTCACTTTGTGATGCTCAATAAAGATTGATTGATTGATTGATTGATATGTATAAATAACAGTTTATTACGGAGCGAGCGAAGCGAGCGGAGTCTTACGTAGAATAACGGAAATTTCTGAGTATGAGCGGCCGGCCGGCCGGCCGGCCGTGCGGACGCTTTTGCGAGGCTTATATCTCAGCAACCACTTGACCGATTTACATGCGGTAATTTTTGTAGGGTAGCTTCATTCCTTCTACCAAGTATTGGACTATTCCCGATGCATGTGGGTGACCCCTTATGCACGTGCCACGTGCAAAACGAAGAGGTGTCACTTTTGTAATTGTTGCAATATCTCGGTAACTACTTGGCCGATTGCGCTGAAAGTTGGCATGTAGGTAGGCACCCACTAGGCACTGCATATCCATGTGCCAGAGTGGGGTGCTGCTGCACGTGCGCACGTGCAGGGGTCGTTTCCAGATCTCGAGAACGGCTGGACCGATGGCGCTCAAATTTGGTACACAGTTAGGGACCAGTTAGTAGGGTGCCGTGCACAAGTCAGTTGGGACCCATTTTGCACGTGCGCACGTGCAGGGTGCCGCTCCAGATCTCGAGAACGGCTGGGCCGATTGTGCTCAAATTTGGCACATTGCTAGAAACCGGTCAGTAGGGTGCCGTGCACAAGTCAGTTGGAGGTACCCCCTCGAAATTTCGCACGTGCAAGACTCACCCCCTCGCTCGCTCCGTTAGTCGCCCCAAAAGGCGCTATACTGGTCGAAAGTCGGGTTTTTTACGGAGCGAGCGAAGCGAGCGTAGTCTTTCCTTAGATTAACGGAAATTTCTGAGTATGAGCGGCCGGCCGGCCGGCCGGCCGTGCGGACGCTTTTGCGAGGCTTATATCTCAGCAACCACTTGACCGATTTACATGCGGTGATTTTTGTAGGGTAGCTTCATTCCTTCTACCAAGTATTGGACTATTCCCGATGCACGTGGGTGACCCCTTATGCACGTGCCACGTGCAAAACGAAGAGGTGTCAGTTTTGTAATTGTTGCAATATTTCGGTAACTACTTGGCCGATTGCGCTGAAAGTTGGCATGTAGGTAGGCACCCACTAGGCACTGCATATCCATGTGCCAGAGTTGGGGTGCTGCTGCACGTGCGCACGTGCAGGGGTCGTTTCCAGATCTCGAGAACGGCTGGACCGATGGCGCTCAAATTTGGTACACGGTTAGGGACCAGTTAGTAGGGTGCCGTGCACAAGTCAGTTGGGACCCATTTAGCACGTGCGCACGTGCAGGGTGCCGCTCCCAGATCTCGAGAACGGCTGGGCCGATTGTGCTCAAATTTGGCACATCGCTAGAAACCGGTCAGTAGGGTGCCGTGCACAAGTCAGTTGGAGGTACCCCCTCGAAATTTCGCACGTGCTAGACTCACCCCCTCGCTCGCTCCGTTAGTCGCCCCTAAAGGCGCTATACTGGTGATTAAATTCGCGCTAATCTGGTATTCGGCAAGACCGTGGGCCGGCCGGCCGGCCGGCCGTGCGGACGCTTTTGCGAGGCTTATATCTCAGCAACCACTTGACCGATTTACATGCGGTAATTTTTGTAGGGTAGCTTCATTCCTTCTACCAAGTATTGGACTATTCCCGATGCATGTGGGTGACCCCTTATGCACGTGCCACGTGCAAAACGAAGAGGTGTCAGTTTTGCAATTGTTGCAATATCTCGGTAACTACTTGGCCGATTGCGCTCAAAGTTGGCATGTAGGTAGGCACCCACTAGGCACTGCATATCCATGTGCCAGAGTTGGGGTGCTGCTGCACGTGCGCACGTGCAGGTGTCGTTTCCAGATCTCGAGAACGGCTCGACCGATTGCGCTCAAATTTGGTACACAGTTTGGGACCGGTTAGTAGGGTGCCGTGCACAAGTCAGTTGGGACCCATTTTGCACGTGCGCACGTGCAGGGTGCCGCTTCCAGATCTCGAGAACGGCTGGGCCGATTGTGCCCAAATTTGGCACATCGCTAGAGACCGGTTAGTAGGGTGCCGTGCACAAGTCAGTTGGAGGTACCCCCTCGCAATTTCGCACGTGCAAGGCCCACCCTCTCGCTCGCTCCGTTAGTCGCCCCATAAGGCGTTATACTGGTTTAATATTTTGAGCTTAAGCTATTTTAGTCACGTTGCTGTCTATCAGCGACGCACCAGTTCAAGTAGCTTGTTCTTTAGATGTAGACATTGCTAGAAGGTTTCCGCAAATATTTGAAAATAGATACATAATGATTTACTAGGATTCAGCAATATTTCCGTCGTGTACTCCGTTTACTATTTTCACCTTCTGTTACTCATACAATCAGATAAAAGCACCAGAGATCAGATTGTGCATACAGCGCACCACCGCACAGTGGGCCAGGCGCTTCAAAAAAGCGGAATTAAATCATTGAGCACAGCTGCGGTGCCAAAAACGATTCGTTACAGGGTAAAATATCATGCTAAAGCCGAATCCGATATCCATTTTCAATTTTGATTGGTTACGCTAGGTCACTGACCTATGACGTCATTATTTAATTTCTGCGCTGCACATATGCCTGGGACAGGCGGGCACTATGCCGCATTGGCCGCGCGTTTGCAGTCTTTTCGTGGTTTCAAGCGTTCAAACATGTGATATGATGTTGGTCCCATGCATTAGGGTGGGTGTAAAGGTCACCTGAAGGTCAGGTCAGGTCAGGTCATTGACCTTCGATGACCTCGGTTCACTTTTTCGAGTTTTACATGTTTCTGGGCTAGTTTTTGGAGCTGAATTCGAATTTAGGAACCATTTGAACATTTACGAAGTAGTTTTGGTGCCTTCGTAACATGTTACGAAGCTGTCAGAGGCGGGTTGACACCTACTACGAATACCCGGCAGGACCCATACTGGTTGACCTGACCTGAGCTGACCCGACCTGGCCTAAATGCATGAAGACATCATCTGTGATCAAAACTAACATGATATTCGTGATCAGCATCCCGAAAACCCCCTTAGCAGCCTCACTATACGACGTTCTAACAGGTCCCGACTTTCGGCCATTGACCTGACCTCAGAGGTCACCATTTGACCTATGACCTTAAAACCGGGTACCGTTGGCTTCGTCTCGTGACGAACGATGGTTTTTTCCGCGAGGCTCTAGCTCAATTAGGGGCCAAACGCGAGGAGGGTCGCTTCCCCCTGTGCCGTCGAGGGATGCAAAACGGCCTATGCCGGCGAGGGTTAAACCCTTATTTGTCCATTTCGCGCAAAAATGCGCAAAATATTTGCATTGGGCAGCAAGCTATACACCTTGAGGAAAGTCAGGCAGCAAATATCTTCGTGTTGTTCGGTGACGTTTTCTTTATATCCTTATATAAATTCATTGCGTCGTTGCGCTACCACGGTTCCGAACAGGCACTGTAAACCCCACCGCTACTAGTAAGCATGAAATAGTTCCCGGGAACTTGAGTACGAGAAACATGCGCAGAAATACCGGCTGTTTTTTTAAAGCTATTTTGTACGGAATAACTTTAATGATTTTACGCTGAGAGCTTTTGAATCGGGGGAACGGAATATGGTACACAGCAGTCATTTCCATCTTCAGTCGGTAAGTCCTACTTTGCGACGTTATAGCATTATCTGCCTTGACATTGGGGAAAGGAAACTTGCTTATTCGGAAACTTTGGACATTTTTACAATACTCTATCCCATAATTACAGGAATTTCACCGAAGTTGATTTTCGACTTAATTCCGCTTTTTTGATGCGCCTGGCCCACTGTGCACCGGCTATCGTCCTCGAATAAAGGAGCGTGACCTTATGTGCGACCCTGTGTACCTGGCACAGTCAGGTCTCTCATCCAGCCGGCGGACCCAGACCAAAGACAAAGCGCCATTGTTTTGGACAGAATAATTGGTGTTTGCGATGCAGCGCAGAGGGACGTTTGTTTTGCCAAGGTAGCTCGAGGTCTAAGCGAGATGGAATACCTATGCTTCTTCGAGATGAGCTTGCTTGCTCTGATTTTTATAAACAGATTCTTATTTCTCTTGATTGCTAAAAATTCCACTCTCATTGGCTGTGTATGTGTTTATTGGTCCCAATTTTGCTTCGATTGGCAAACAATTTGTTTAAAATCACCGTTAGGCGGCACTGGCGGACATCGATAGCAGCGCCTCTATCGGTCACTTGGGAAAGCTGGGCTGTAGGCGACGAAATACCGGCTGAGTTGTCACACGTTGAATAAGTTTATAGACATCAGTCTTGCGAAAAGTTGAACTTTTGCCTTCAATATTTCTACAGGCAATTTTAGAAGTGTCTTCACATAAATTACAACACCGTTTAGATTATTGTATTAACTTCAAGCCTTCCCTATTGTTCTTGACGATGATGCGGGAACTATTTCTAATTAGTGTTTCTAGCTAAGTAAAAGAACATATTGTGCAAACGATGAAAAAAAAACAGAAATGGAAGATTTTAAATGCAATTTTCTCTAACAATTAATGGTAAATTCTCTACACATCAAGGAAAAGGTGCATGCTAACTGATAATTTAAAGTTCTTGGGGCCAGTTGTTTTCTTCTTTTCTTACGTCGCCCCAATGGCCGCGAATACACTTGTGATAACGCCTATCGCACGATGGTTCAGACGCATCTTGAAAAATGTACGATAGAAAAGTAGCAGCCGACCTCACATCCATTCACAGAGCAACAGCCCATAAATATCTCCCTAATCAAACTCTCACAAGACTGGTCGTTTCATCCACAGCTTGACGTTTTAGCGGACACTTCTCAATAAACATCGGTCACACTAAATTACCTCATACCCTTCACCCTACCCGTACAAATCCTCATCCACCATATGACCTGTCCATCGACAAAGGTCCCCCTCTCGGTCAAGGCCGTCAGCATACGCAATCGATCTCCGAAACCCTTACACGTCATTAGACAAACACGGGCATTTCTATTGTCCACTTCGTCTCCAACGTCGAGTCGGAGCGACTCGAGCCGTCAGCTGACCGCGTGGTGACCCCGTGACCTGTGTGTGTGACGTCACAAGTGGCTGACCTTGACGTGGGGGCTGGACGGGAACGCGCGGGAGGGGTGGCCTTGGGGTTTGTCAGCGCCCGTATCACTGGAAGCTGTAAAGTTGAGTTAGAGAGCCATGGGACATTGATGGACTTCGACAGAAGGTGATGTCAGAAGATGTGTAGGGAGAAAAGGATGAAGTAAGGCGCTGAAGTCGAATACTTATGAGGAATTCTAGATGATGATTGAGATGACTCTTCGCTCCTAAAGCTGCACAATGTGAAAGGACTGCAGATAAAAATAGGATATTTTGGAGTCTCATAAATGAACTTACTCATTTTTTGGCATTATACCGTCAATGCATTCTCTGCTTTCGCATTGATAAAAAGACAGTGTATGCGCACAACGCGCTTTGCCGTGGAATCATTCCTCGTGCGCCGTTAAAATCAATGAGACGTATGCGTGGTCCAATTTTAATAGACGTTCTTGTAAAGATCTACGAAGCATTCGTGCGTTGTTCGCATTCCTGTCATAGCGACATCACTATGTCGTTCTACAAATACTAGTTGGCCTACTTTTTATTTCAAAGAAACGGTTTCGTGCGTGCATATTAAAATAGTAGTAGAAAGTGTTTTTTTTTCGGATGGGGCATAGGAATCCCTCAAGCATTTATCCGTTTTCAAGGCGGATCTTGAAAGTAACGGGAGCACTAGGCATAGCAGATCCGTTAGAACATAGACCACTGTGACCTGCAGAAACTGGACCATCGCGAATCACTAGAGTGAAGCCGGAAGTGTAGAAACCTCGCCGGGTTAAACGACCTCGGATGTCAGAACACAGTAGCCGGCGGACACACTTTCGCGACGTGTTAACCCATTAATGACCAAGCATATAAATACGGCGATATTTGATATTTCGAATGGTGTTCCGATGGTTTTCGACGTCACTGATTCCAGCTGTGGCATTGGTTTTACCCTAAAAAATTTCGAACTTGGTGAAAAATTATGTTCCCATTTGGGAACATTGGGCACAAATGGGGGTAAGAGGCGTATGCAGTATGCGGATAGAAACGAAGAAAGCAACAGTAGAAACACATATCATACAACGTTTTAAAGAAGGGCTTTTTGTTCTTTTTGACCTTGTCACTATCCACAATGAGATCGTGGTCTCACTTCACTGATCGACCCTTGTCAACACACATTTTTGACACCCAAAGTCGTTTTATTCTACTCTTACGGTAGAGCGAGACATTTAGAACGATAAATCACAAGCCAGCGATACCAGTTTTCCATCCATCACCAAAGTGTCTCACCTGTCGAAGCGAGACATCATCTCAAGCCTGTGTCGCGCACAGTGCCCGTTGCTCGGGATTAGTCAGCAGTGTCAGAGCATCAGTGTATACTACATATGCGTCTGCAGTGCCAGCCCCGTGGCGGCAGCCTAGGTGTGGTAGTTCTGGCTGCAGTGGTTATGCAGTCGTACTTGGCAGATGCTACACATTGTACGCGTATTTTTTTGACACAGCTTGCAGCGGCCTTGAGTGGCAGCCGGGACGATGAAGTGGTTTTGTGCAGTCCGGGAGACCACCGTCACCCGGCCGCTGCTGGGTCCTGGTCCGCTGTCGGTGACGTTTGGCGGTCATGGCTCTTGTCTCGGTTTTTTTAGGAGCTCCAAAGCGGCCTCGCGAGTGAACACCAGCTGGTCCACACTTCTCCCGGTGCAGCTGCGGGACACTTCTTCAGCCTGTTGTCGCGCACAGTGCCCGTTGCTCGGATGCCTCTTTGACGGAGAGCTATCATCAAGGCATACGACGAGAAGTAGTTGTCAAAGAACACATGGTGCAAGGCAGGCGTCTGAAGACATTCCAGGAGCCGAAGGACGACATCTCCGCCCAGCCCAAGAGACTCGCACCCTGCTCTGCCCTCACCTGGCCCAGCGTTCTTGACTCGTCGATACCAACAATGACCCTACTCCATTCGCTGACATTGGCGCCGACGGATATAACACTGGACTAGACGACGCTCTATCATCCGAGCATCAGTAACGTGAGCGATACTGTCACTTGACACACCGGGTGTAGGACCTAGCGTGAGAGCAGAACCAGCCAGAGAGGACGTGCAAATTGAGTCAGTGGAAATTGAGAACAAGTGAGAGTGAGAGAAAGAGAGGGAGGGAGGAAATGGGAGATGGAGAGAGAGAGAGAGAGAGAGAGAGAGAGAGAGAGAGAGAGAGAGAGAGAGAGAGAGAGAGAGAGAGAGAGAGAGAGAGAGAGAGAGAGAGAGAGAGAGAGAGAGAGAGAGAGATGAGAGAGCGCGAGGAGAGAGAAAAAGAGCTTCGCTTTTGCCTTCCAATGTCAGTCCATTATGAGCTGACATACCAGTGGATGTGCCCAATGTTCCCATTTGGGAACATCCAAATTTTGGAAGCCCCCGACGCTTTTGTGGTGAAGCATTTCTTTTGATATTTCTCCCGTACAATTGGAACTTATTGTTGAAGCATTACTGGAAATTATAAGGAAATCTATCAAGAAATCGATTTTAAGGAAATTATTTTCTTGATGAAGGTACAGTGTGGCAAAAAAGGGCTATTTCAAAAATCAAGAGAGGTGCTTTATAAGGGTGAAATTCAAGTTTTTTAGGCTGCTAAATTTTGTTCAGGGCTTCAGATGCCAGAACCAATATTCATAATCGCTGTGCAATCCCAGGATCAGAGCCTAGAGCCAAAATTGTCGATGTTCCCAAATGGGAACATTGGGCACTAATGGGTTTTAATCATAGTGAGGCTCTGTTCACAGCCCAGTTGTTGTGTTGATCAACCGGTAAATCGGGGGTGACTCGCAAGATTTGCCCCAACGGTCCACCACGAAACTACACAGTGAAGAGCCTTTCTAAAAGGATAACGCAAAAAGTACTGAGAGCATTTTCAATCGTGCACTGATGGGACTAACAAAAAAATACTACTTTGCTCTTGGAATATCTCATAATTACCTAAGCAAATAATTAAAATAATCCACATTGGCACTAAATTCCGATGCAAGGTATTCTTCATTGTGTCGTAGCGTTGACTTTATTGAAAAGGTAGCAAGCATACTTCAAATACACTAGTTTCGTGCGAATGTTAGGCATTGGTTAAAACTGGCTAATGGCTATTTTGGCAGCTGCGCTTCGATAAAAAGGAATGGAAGAAGTGTAGGCATTGTTATCGTAAATCTCCAAACTTTTCCGTATTTACCATCAACTGAAGTGCAGAGGTTATTCTGCAGCGACCATATCCCCGATATTTATTGGTCAATATCGAATAAATCCTAGATAAATTTTGCAGGCTTGATGTTCAAAAGCCCTAATAGGACGTCACTGGTTGGTCTCACATCTCTGACGTAACTGATCCCACGCAGGATCCGATGGCCGCCGAAACGCACTAGCTGGGGTAATGTCATTAGCTTGGCGAGGAGTAATGGCTTTTCGGCGGAGTGTCTTGGTTTTACACATGGTGTAATGGTAGTTCCACAGTGCAAATGATCCTGACGGTACTATTTTGGTGTCCAAACAGTAATTATCGATGATAAATGAAAATGAAATGACAATATCGATGTAAGAAATGTGATAATCAAACACTCAAGCAGCCTTTTTCACAGTGGAGCATATTGGCATTCGAGCGGATCAAATACGGTTATCTGAGTGAATGAAATACGCATGAGCTTCAATCAAGCGATAATAGCACCTTGACTGAAAAACACGACCTTGAACTCTGGTAGGGAACAGCGTACATAAAGAAGGCATGCGCCGCCATAGATGTATTCAATACCTATCATTCATACCCGTTTCATGCAATGCATGCGTCTCCTCTCGTCACATCCCATCTCTGTATTGCATCATTCCATCCATCAATTTTTCTCGTCCCGTCTCCAGTTACTCGTCTTCTCTCGCGCATTTAACATCGTCTCCCGTCGTTCGTCTTGTTTCATGTTTCTTCTCGTCTCATCTAGTCTCACCCTCTCGTTTCTCTTATTCTTTATTTTATTTCGTTTCTTCCTCTTCCATTACTTGTCTCGCCTCGACTCGTTATTCGTCTCCCGTCTCATCTCTCGTTCTGTCTCGTTTCTTCTCCCTCGTCTTCTGGCTCATCTCATTTAGCTTCAAAATCAGCTGTCCGCAGCGAAGTGACGATTACGTAATGTCACATGCTATTCCGCATCAGCCCCGTCCTGACGACCTTCAAAACACCCACCCACCAGCTTCGCCAGTCAGCCAGACACATTAGACAGCTCGACGGACTACACACCCAGTCAATCATGAATCAGCCATGAGCCAGCCAGCCAGCCAGCCAGCCAGACTAGACAGTCAGCCAGCCAGCCAGACTAGACAGTCAGCCAGACTGACAGACAAGACAGCAAGCCAGCCAGCCAGACAGACTAGATAGCTAGACTGACAGACTAGACAGCTAGACAGACAGACAGACAGACAGACAGACAGACAGACGAACCAGTAGCGTAATTTGACACCACTGGCAGCTTATTGTAACCCTGCAGCCAGTGGTTACTGAGCTGTGCAGCTGTGGCAGCTCTAGCGGTGAGCTCAGAGCTGTGAAAGCTTATGCTACGGCGAGAGCTGAGCCGGCCCGAATGGCGGCCGCAGAGCTGTGAAAGCTTCAGCTACAGCAGCAGAGATGTGACGGCTTTTATTGGAGACATGCGGTATCGTAAAACTCAGCGGTGGAGGCTAATCAGCCGAGATAGCTATAGGTGTCAGGTATGTCTCCTTCCAAGATAGTTTGTTTTTGGATAGCAAATCGTTACAGCCAAATTTCATGGTAAATTTGTCCAAGGCAGAATTACACGGTCTCAGTGACACAAAATCGGTAATGTCCTCAATCGATCACAATTCCACAGCGCTCGCCCATTCTCCCCCTCCCCTCCCCTAGACGCACTCTGTACTCATAGACTTCGTTCTTTATTTCACGACCCTGACCTCATCCACACGAGGGTTCGACATCATCCCACTCACTTTTGCAGAAAAGGACACTAATGCAGGGTTGGGCTGCAAGACACGCCCGCTACGTTCTATGGCACGAATGATCGCTCCTTATACAGATCAATCCTTTTGTTGTTTCGTCTCCACTTGACGTCAATCGTGATGTTTTGCATTCAGTGGATAGTGGATGAGATAGTGCATTGTGCTCTCCTTGGTGGCCTGATTGGTGCATTGTGCACTTAGTGGTGCTCGGATGGTGCATTGTGCTCAGTGATGCTCGGAGGGTGCATGCTCGCCTGTGTTCTAATTTGTGCACTGTGCATTTTGAGGTGCCCAATGTAATGCAAGATTGGGGATCGAGATAATGCTCAATCGTGTCACTTTTAGTGACGGTAGCACGCTGCGTGTAACGATAGCATATCAATCGTCCTCAGTCTCATATGTATTACAGATATCCATCAATGCGCCATTGCTTAATCCCGAGCTAGCCCATGGCTGTATCATTTAATCAAGACGTAAAAGCTAGTCCATTTAAACCCCTGCGAACCCATTTCTGAAAAATACCGCAGGCTCAGGGGAAAAGCACCTGCAATTGTTGTAGACAAAATTCCAGGAATCGGAACACGCCCTACCTATTTTCCGGTTTGTGGCCGTGTTTCATTGCTCACGATGACAGACAGAGGAAACTCTGCATTATCTCGTGCTGATGCAGAAAAAGTCGCAGACATGAATTCACCTCACGCCAGACTGATCAGTGGGCTGCAAAGCTTTTCCTGGTTATTGTCTTCGTGACGTCACGTTTTATAATCCAATAGTAACGCGACAGAAACATGCTCGTATCCAAAGTGACAAAAGTAAAATGTTCACACCGGTAGTTCACTCACTCACAAGTAGTTTGATAAGGATATGTTACAATGGTCCAATTTCTGCGTTTTAATACAGAAAATTAAGCGGAACTTCATGTCTTTACCATTACAATGGCACACCAGCCGCCACTTATTTTGTTTCCAAGTCACGTTCATCTTACTCCTGAATTTTATTGCGAAATTTCACTGAAAAGAAAAGAAACATGTTGCGAATGCAAGGTTGAAGTGGCATAGTGACACGAATCAAGAATGCGAACGGTAGATTACACTGATTATTACGTTGAGCAGCTTTCTCCAGAAGATTTCCATGAAACCCTATTTAATCCAAATATCACGCGCATAGTGGTGAAACTGCCACGGCTTCAGCCACGACTAACGCCAAGTTTTCTCTCCTCGTGATTAACCGTCAGCAGGAACACAGCAGATACGAACAGCAAGATCACGCGCCGACTGTTGAACACACAAAAACCATTTACTTCTGGGATCGTGACTACATGAACTGAGAGAATTTGTGACAAAGTGGAAAACAATGCCGGCTGTCAGTTGGGAACCATTTCGGAGTCACGTCTTTCTTCGTGTGAGGGAAATTCTCACAAATAGTTGGTGTTCTCGTGATTGAGGCGTGGTATAAACTATAAAGTTTTAGGTGTGTACGATAAAGAAGGAAATATATCTTACTTGACTATGATAACAAGGATTACTATACATACAGCTATGATTTATGTGACCACCGATTAAAACTTTTAGCTAGCTAATGACTTATCTTTTTGGATATGTTCCTTTTGCGATAGGTTTCGTAATCCTGCATCAAACGGTATTTTCTTCGATAGCTACCACGGATAAGATACCTACTGGAAGTGTCTTTTGCCCATGCTCCCATTATAAAAAGCCACCGGTCAAGTGAAAGGATCATAGTAAATACTCGAAAGTAAAGCTTTTACAAAAGCCTTAGTGTCGCGTTAAAAGCCTTAGAAGAAATCACCAACCCAAGAGAGAAAAACAACAATAGAAAACAACACCAGAGGCCTCACGCGAGCGAGAATAACTAACTAGTTTACACCGCCACACCTGAGCTTATCCCCGGTGGCATCTCTTCCGTGAACAACAAAAACCGTACCTGGTTATCGCGAGTGTCGCCTTCGGCAGTTTTCAAGATAGACCGTAGCGGCATGGGTTGGCAGGATTCCAGGAACTCCTCGTTCTCTATCTCGCGCGTTCGGCGTTGGCTCGATGCCAAGAGTCACGAAGGTCACGGTCGAGACCCGGGGGTCACGCAGTTCGCTTTTTCAGCTCATGCGATGCCTGGTTAGGGCTTTAGAGAGCCAGAAGCAGGTTATTGGGTGATAATGACGAGACGGGGTCCTGATTGGCAATGGCTCGCGGTGGCATGCGTGATGCGATCTGTGGTCACAATGCAATCCCGGATTCTATTGTCGGGCGCCACGCGAGAAAGACATATCGCCGCTCATGCTGAAGGTCTGTGAAGGAAACGGTCACATGTTGACAGTAGAACCACGCTCATTAGGCTCAAGATGGACACTGATTGGCCGAACGCCGGCGGCGGTGACAGGGTCAAGGAGCGGTCAGCTGACTAGCGCAGTCAGCTGATGAAGGGGTCAGGGTGGGGTTAGCCGGCGTGCGGGGGCGGCTCGCCCCGCCGCGGCCATGGTTTGAGAGGGAGGATAATTTCTCAAACGGCGGTTGGCAGATAAATACAGAGCGAAAGGCTTGTTATGTGTCGAAGGCTGGAAGGCTAGTCCATTATGGTTTCATGGGTATAATGAAGGTGCTAAAATTATGATGTGATGTATGCCGATGCCAGAGATTTGTACGGTGGAAGACTATCATGCAATTACGTTTGAGCTTTCTGGGAAGTGAAAAAATCCGAAATTTTTAACTTTGGGGAGCTCACACCTCATGTAAGCCAGTCAAAGCTCCTCAGCACAGAGGGTTTGAGCCGCGGTCGTATTTACCTCCCCGCTCGGTTTCCTCTGCCTTCCAATCTGTTGTTTGTCTCAGAAACGCTCCTCCACTCTCCCTCCATCCTGGATCGCCAAGGTCGCGTTTGATTGAGAAGCTGGATGGTTGTTTGGCGCGCGCGGACGGGCGAGCGACTGGTGTCCGCGACAGGGGGTGCTTCGTCTGACGATGTTTTACACTGAAACCAGCGCCTTGGCGTGACGCTTTTGACACCTGAATCGGCAAAAAAAAAAAACGGACGTGCGATGTCTTGTGCGAGGCATGTATGAACCACGCTGAGAGTCAAGACGTGGGGGGAATATGATTGTATGGGGAGAAGGGCGTCGTTCGATCAAATTAGCATGTGCTGCGCAAGAAAAAGGAGGGGTTGAGATGACGCTGGCATGCGGATGGGCTGCAAACTGTGCGCAAAGCGGGTGTGTAAGGAATTTTGATCACTTGCTGAAGGTGATAGAAAACGTTTTTAGTTTTACTTGGATGTTTTGCATTGGTATTATTACCTTCCTGTTAAGTTTGTAAACAGCTCAAACAGCAAACCCTGATTAGTGGATTAAAAAGCATGGAGTAATAATGTCTACATTTCGCCAATTATCCACGCCTACAAACGTCAAAATTAACAATGCGAAAATATTCACGATGTTGAAATTCATCGCATTCCGCACACAGAAACCTCACGCAGCTTCACCGGTCCTCGCCACAATTTATCCAGTTGGCAGCTCCTGACATTCAGCCAAACGAATGACCCAAAGTGCGGGTCATTCAATACACACTACACAGAAGCCCGCGCTACGCAGTTTCAAGGTCATCGTTAGACAGTTCCTGAAACTGTCAGACAAATTCCCGTCAGTGCGCACCCAGGCCTGCCCTCTGCGTGTGCGCACAAACGGAGCTGAACGGCCTTGGACACGTGACCATGGTTACGAAACGCTTCCCATTAGCTGCTCTCCAAAGCCAGTCGACTTTGATCGAGAGCCTGCCCAAAGACAGAGCCGGCTTTGATTGTGAGCTGAAGGTGCGTCGAGTCAAAGCAATGACGGGATAAGCGCAGTGATGGAATAGCATCCGCGTAACGGTGAAATGCTCGCAGAATGGATATAATACCAGTAAAACGCCTTTTGGGCGACCAACGGAGCGAGCGAGAGGATGGGCCTTGCACGTGCGAAATTGCGAGGGGATACCTCCAACTAACTTGTGCACTGCACCCTACTAACCGGTCTTTAGCGATGTGCCAAATTTCAGCGCAATCGGCCTAGCCGTTCTTGAGATCTGGAAGCGGCACACTGCACGTGCGCACGTGCAAGCGGGGTCCAAACTGACTTTTGCACGGCACCCTACTAATAAGTCCCCAACCGTGTACCAAATTTGAGCGCAATTGGCCCAGTTGTTCTCGAGATCTGGGAGCGCCCCCTGCACGTGCGCACGTGCTGTAGCACCCCAACCTTAACACATGCAGATGAATTATCTGATGGAGACCTAACTGTGTACCGAGTTTCAATTCAATCGGCCCAACCGTTGTGCCGTTATTGAGGTTGCAATTTTGGGGGTTCTTAAAAAATGTCCAACTTTACCACGCGCCACGTGCGGTGGTTGGCAAGAACGCATGGTGGCCATCACACCACAGAACTTTTACGTCCAAGTGACATTCAGTAAAGAAGACCGCTTGTCAATCGGATGTCCCGTTCCTAAGATATTAGCTTTTGAAGACCGTCCCCACGGCCGGCCGGCCGGCCGCTCATACTCAGGATTTTCCCTTAATTCAGTATGAGACTCCGCTCGCTTCGCTCGCTCCGTAATCATCCGTCAACCGCTAAGTCTTGCATTCAAGGTAATGCATGGGCGTTGTGACCATTCAAAGTAGATGTAGGTACGACCGGCAATTCCTAATTATCTTCCTGACCTGGCTGGCCTCATATCTAAAATCGTAGCATCTGTCGTGCACTTTAGGAGGAAAGCTATTGCGCTTGCCCAACTTCTGCCCATCAAGAATCGTCGGTTTCAAGTACCAATCGCTTTCAGCTACCGCTGATTCTTGTTCAAGGCAGTGTTTTTGCGTTTTTCCTCATATTTGATTCGTATATTTACATGTATATGTATACCTGTTGTATTATTGCTATTCGATTCATTTCATAAACTTATCGCTCAAATGTTTTCCTGGTAAGAAAAAGGAGTGTGTTCTGTGCTCGTATGCCGTCACCCGCGATGTATATTTAATTTTAACGCATCTCTTATCTCCACTGGGACTTCCCTTCAATGAAGGTTAAACACCAATCGCCATTAAGCCGACAGTTTTCCCAGCCGCAATGCACGCGACTGCCCTGACCCGTGGTCGATTCGGTACCAAGTCGCTGCAACATGGCCTTGGAAGTCGGCCAGAAACACTAATCACTCGACTCTTATTACCGACTGGCGAGCAACTAGTGCGGAGACACACCGAAACACTCATGGCGGCCGGTAGCGGTCCCTTTGATGTCTCAGAGTACTTTGGTTGTCATCGCAACGGCGGTCACAATGCCATTTGCGAGGGAAATTGTAGCAATGGTAGTAGGCGGTCAGCGCACTTTGCACAAATGGAGCGAATAATGAGAGCAATTTGGATAAAAATGTGCAGCATAGCAGCGCATATTGTCGAAACAGGAAGTGGTGCTGGACTTTGGTGACCATGGACCAATGTAGCTGCAGAACACAATGAAATTGCTGTGAAGTATATTGAACTTTATTATTTGAAAGGTCTTTTTTCCTGGCAAACTGCCTCCCAATACGCCGACTCCCGAAAAATAGCTTACACATTATGACAAAGCTGGTTCATTTCCATTCAACAGCTTTGCAATTGGTCTTTCACAATCGTTATCATATTTCGTTATTGGTAACTTTCGTCTTTCATTGTCATGCTGAAGAAAGTGTGGGTACCCATTTAACCCTATTAGTGGCAGGGGGGGTTGTTTTTATCCACGCCTCAGGTTTTTCGGGAATATCTCCGAAACCGCTGAAGCTACGATGCTGAAATTTTCTGACTTTTCCTAAAACTAAATTGGGCACATTCCCTGAAAATTTCAAGTTCATAACATTACCAGGGGCGGCTCCAGAGCACTGGGAATTGGGGGTCCTATTCGTGAAGCGAGTCATTTGGGCGAAGATCACGATGCTGCACCAGTTTTACGAACAGTGAATGAAAGGTATCATGTGATAACATATACAAAGTTATTGTGCATCCTCTGTTGACACGTTTTTGCTATAATAGGCGGATCCAGGCGTCCAAAAAGGGGGGTTATTTTTTACTTCCCAACATAGGTGCCCTGACACCGCCTATGCATGACCAATACAATTTTAGTCGTTCTCTCATAAGAAAATTGTAACATAACAAGACCATTGCCACCCTTTTTAGAAACAGTACCACCAAAAACCTTATTTACTATACTTTTTGTGTACCCCCAATCTCAATGATCTGTATCCGCCTATGATTTTTGAAAATGCATATTTTTAGGATCCATGTGAATTCCTGGTTCATTCTCTATCGATCGGCAAAAGTTGCGTTAAGATTGGTTCAGAAACCTGGCCGTGATAAACAGTCTAAAATGTATCTGCAATTTGCCCGTTTTTACCCCCCTCTACCCCCTATTGACATTTTTTATTTTTTTTTTAGAAAGGTAGATCTCGTTGAGCCAAATCGAATGCCGTTTGAATTTTGAAAATCGGCCGGTTAGATCTCGAGATATCAAGGGGGGGTCGTAAACAGCCCCCCCCCCCTGCCACTAATATGGGGTAGCCAGGAGCGTGCCACTAATAGGGTTAAGGCAAAATGAAAATATGCCAACGCTCGAAAAAAAAAAAAATTTGAAGGGAGACACGTACCCTTTCTTTGCTCCTCTCGCGTGTGAAGGTCACATGTTCACTATCCCTCTTCCCCTTTGCACGTGCACACGTGCGCTGCGCAACTGCAGTACGCGCAATCGGGAGGGTAGCCCGAGGGCCTCATCACATATTCTCGAGGCTCTACGCAAAGAGAAATCAGGGGGAAGGAATACGGGAGCTGCGGGAACGAAGGAGCTAGCAGCTCCCACCGCCAACCAAAACTAGAATGTTCCAAGACGGTAAGTTACATAATACGCATATGCGTAGACGCTTTTTGACAGTCTCTACTGTTTAGAATTCTTATCTTACTTAATCTTTTTCGTTGGGTATTATTTGTACCCCATATGTATTTTAAACCTGGAAAATTTCGAGGGTTTGACATTCAGCTCGTCGTCTTGTCCCCGATTGTGACGGGCCACTCCCATCAGCGGCCTTGGCGTCCTCATGACGGTATTAAATAAACCTCATCGCATCGCCAATGGTGACCGCGATTCCCAGAAAGTTCCCACCCTCACCCCCCGAAACTGGCGTCAACTGGCAGAAAATCACCGGCGTCTCTCCCAGCCTGTCGGCACAGTTCTCAGACCGATCGAACGACCGCACCGCGTGGCGCAACAAGGTCGACGCCTGCGGCTATTCGGACGGTAGTTTCGACCTTCACGGCGGCGGCCGTGCGGGCGATGAGGACAAGTTATGGTACTGGAGGACGGCGTTTCAATTTTGCTGATGAAGTTGGGAAATTGTGAATCAACGGAAGTGTGAACCACAACCAGTTAATTTTGGCAAGTTAACTTGCTGTTCCAGTTTTAACTGGCCTCAAAAGCACCCGGACAGGTTTTGTACCAATGTACAGGGTGAGCCATAAAGATTTACCCATCGATAAATTCACTTTATTTCCAAACGGGTTGGCGTAGGTATGCCATCTTTTGCATATATGTCGCAAATTTGTCTCCAATCCTGACAGTGTAGCTCATTTTGTATATGCTCGTCCACTGCCTCTGCTACGCTCCTGAAATGCGAGGTCGTCTTAACGCACATCCGCCGCTCCTAAAATTCAGGAATCACCACTGGGTGTGGGCTGCTGAACACTCCTTGGTCTGAAGAATGCTGGGCACAATTTATCCCCGACTTCAGCCCCACGGCCTTCGCAAACTGAAATATCCTGAAAACCCGACTCTACCGAGTCCCTGAAACACCGCAAATGACATACGGCGCAGCATTGTTATAGCATGGGTGATCGAGAAAAATAAGTGAAAAGACGGTGCGGCGGCCGCGTGCCATAGTGCTCTCGCGTCTCGGGCGCGTAACATAAGAAGAATGCAAGCATACAGAAAACAGACTACATTTATTAGTTAGGAGATGACGTTGTTATATGCATGTAAAAGATGACATAGCTATGTCAGCGCGCCTTGAAACAAAGTTAAGTTTTCGATGGGTAAATATTTATGGCTCACCCTGTAAATTTAACTAAATCTGTTGTTTCATTTATTTCATTGTAGTCATTCATTCATTCATTCATTCATTCATTCATTCATGCATTCATTTACTCATGCATTCACAATAATTTCATTCAGCTCATTAAACAGTTTGGAATAAATAGCCCGCACAATACATTAGAGGCAGCAAAAGACATCTCCCGATGCTAGCTCGTCAAAGCAAACCACAGCAAGCAGCCTTTCTTCGCTCGCACAATCCCCAACCCGGAACGAACACTGCCTAGCACGTTAACGTCCATCTACTGCACACCTCTAACCCTGAACCGCACGGGATTTGAATCAATATTCGACAGTAGCAGGATCTCCATCCCTAAGTACCAATCCATCTACCCTTCAGGGGCCTTGGCGCTCGGTGCCGGCGTTTGGCTCATCAGGTGGTTTTGAAAGGCGTCTCCCAGCCCGCGCGGCCCCGTCCCACTGCGGGGTGGGGTGGGGGAGGCAGACGAGTTGTGAAAGGGGAGGGGCCTTCACGGTGGGTTTGGGGCGTGGTCGGAGCATCATCGGAAGGGCTCAATGGGACTGGGAGCTTCCTATTTTGGTTGATGAGTGTTGAGAGTGATGCTTCCATTCGTGTGCGTCAGTTTAGAAAGACGTCGGTTTTTCGGTCAGATGGCAAAACGTTACAAAAGAAAAAAAGTTCTATGTGATCCCCCTCCCTCCTCTGCTCGCTCTAGGTTCGCTTTCGCTCTCTCTCGCTCTCGCTCTCGCTCTCTCTCTCTCTCTCTCTCTCTCTCTCTCTCTCTCTCTCTCTCTCTCTCTCTCTCTCTCTCTCTCTCTCTCTCTCTCTCTCTATCTCTCTCTCTCCCCGCCACAGCTCTAGTGGTCGTCCTTGACGAGTTCACCAGGACTCTCCATAAGCCGCCGCTGGACCCAAACACCAGAGTGTCCAGACGACAGCCGAGACGAAACGAAGGGATGGGGCGGGGCGGAGAGAAGTGGGGAGAGATGAGACTAACACGGGGAGAGACGCGTGTTATGATGCACGCTTGCATAACTAGATTCGTGGTTAAGTTTGCAAGACTGCTGTAAGATGCCTATCAACTTTGTCATGTAAAAAGTCACATCTAACAGTGAGTCATCGAGACGAGGCAATTATGTAGTGAAGTGGTGACATTTTTGGATGGCATTGACAAGCCGATAGAGAAGATGGGTGAAATTTATGAGGTCATTGTGCAGTGCCCACTAGAGCTCGATACGTGAGTGGATCCTCAACTAGAATGTTAGCTAGCGACCAGACGGCGGCAGCTATATGTGAGCCCAGCTCTGTCATTGTACACACATCTAATGCTGTTTGCGAAACTCGTGAGCAGGTTCCATTTGCATTTAATTGTGCGAATTCGTGCAGCAGGACGGCAAACAGTGATTCGCCATGCTCGTTGTCAGCCTGTTTGCGCAATGTCTGAGCGGCCTGAACAAGGTCTAATGTCTGAACAAACGGCAATGTCTCGAATGACGTCTGAACAAGCAAGACCGTTTTACTACCGGCTGAACAAGCAACAAGGTCTGAGTTTGTGGAGCTGTGCAGGGACGGCATGAGGCACTTTGTTCCAGAGAGAAAGGGGAAGTCCTACATGCCACGCGGGTGGGGGTTTCTGGGACAGGATTTTTGTTTGAGGGATGTGGTAAAGCACAAGCGAGTTAGAGGCTCCAATGTCCAGACAATTTAGAAATTCCCCTACTAATGAGAAAAGTAAAACAATAAATTTGTATTTCTTACCTTGAAGAAACTAGAGGCCTACTTAAATCGAAGGATAAATGTGTGCTTTCACAGTATTACGAGTGCTCTTTGCTGGGTCCGGAGGTCAGGTGTATGTATGCATGTATGTATGTATTACCATCATGGACAATCCACACGGGGCGTGGTGATTACAGTTCAGGTGGTCGAACGTTTCCAACGCCATACAGCCGTACCAACAACACTGTACGTAGCGCCTGCCATCATCCTACCAGTATCATCATATCACCAAGTTCCATTGCGCTACCTTACCGCCACACCACCACCACACCGCCGCCCCTGTGGGGCCTCTCAGCGGGGGCAGTTGCAGCGGTGGCCGCGCGGGGCCGACGTTATCCAGCCATTCGGCCGACCTCCTCTCACTTTCACTGTGGTGGTGGTGGTCGACAGACCAGAACCACCGGGCGGGGCGGCAGCCGAGACCGCCGCCGCCGCCGCCGCTGCCTCTTACCACCCCTACAGCCGCCGCCGCCGCCACCACCGCCGCCGCTGCCTCCTACCAGTTACCACCCCTACAGCCGCCGCCGCCCCCGCCGCTGACGCCGCCGCTGACGCTGCCAACGCTGTTACTTTTGTTGCAGCTAGGCTCTATTCTACTGTCGTCTCTCTCTTTCTCTCTCTCTCTCTCTCTCTCTCTCTCTCTCTCTCTCTCTCTCTCTCTCTCTCTCTCTCTCTCTCTCTCTCTCTCTCTCTCTCTCTCTCTCTCTCTCTCTCTCTCTCCCTCCCTCTCTCCCTCTCTCTCCCTCCCTCTCCTTTCCTCTCTCCCTCCCTTCCCCTCTCGCCCTCTTTTCCTCTGCTCTCTAACCTATGATTGTGCTCAAGCGGTATTTGACGTGACACTCGTAAGCAGTCAACAAAATAACGACAGCGAACACAAATGCATGGCCAATCATGGAATCAGCCATAAAACACCGGTCTCACAATACAAACGCTATTTGTACTCTGGTATTTGAAGGTCATGTGCGTTACGACTGGATAAGTGTCCAGCCGAATAAATTACTTGGCCTTCGAGGTGAGCGTTAAATTCCGGCCAGCAGTTTCGTAGTTTTATATCTCAGATATTATCGTGAGATATGCTACCAATTAAACTGGCCAGCTATGCATTGCTGGAATGATTGCTCATCATTTTATTCTTTGTTCGCCTGAGGTTGCATATTTCTGTAGAGAAAGGGGAATGCCAAACACGAGTGAATAGTCTCAGCTTGCTCGTTTCTGATAACGCGGATTTCGGATATGCCTACTATAGAGCCTGCTATTCTTTGATCGATATATGGTCTGTAAACCGATGCACCTGCGGTCTCTGTTTGACCGAATAGCATTTCTATGTAGCATCTAAGGTCCTAATTCGAAAGATATACTCATTTTACTCACAAAAGATTGAGCTTGAAATAGTAATGACATAAACGCCGCGTTGGCTGCACCAGCATTCAGGTCTCCGAATTCCGAAAGCAGGTATACCGGCATTCAACGATTAATCATATTGTAACCTATTATGCATTTCAGACCCTGTGGAACAGTCCTTTTCGGCTATTTCTCGCTGTATATGCGTTTGATTTCAACCAAACTTTGGTATTGGTAGTTTGAGATCCCTACCTAACTTTTATCAATATGGTCTATTAACAAAAAATGAAAAATATAAGCACTTGTCATTGACTGATAATGTTAAGGTCGTCAGAGCCCTGCTTAGAGGCTGGCAGAGGCTGGGCGCTGTCTCCCCTCTGATTGGTCGTGACGTACTAGCACACTGCGGCTTAGCTCCGCCCACTTGCGGTCCAGCCTCGGGTCATGTCGGCGGCAGTCGCCATCTGGCCGGCCGGCGTGTGGGCCGTGCGCGCGGCGCAGCAGAGTGGAGCACTTGTTTGCATGTCATGAACTTTTGATAAGTTGTTCAATAACAAATAAGGACGGAGTCAGTAAGAAAAAGGAAGAGGAGACAAAGTGACAATGAGACGGACGGTAGACGGTGGCTAGTGGACAGCAAACAATATGCATTAACGCTAGAGCAGAGACAGGAGACAAAGACTGTAGGCGAAAGACAGAGACAATGATGGTAGACTAGAGACAAGTGACAAGGATAGAGTTTAGAGACGAGAGACTGACAAGGGGGAGTGAAAGATGGGAGGTCATTAACTCTCGATATTGCATACCTGCATTTTCAGGTTGAGTCATCCTATCTTTCCCTGTTTTGTTGTTTTTCGGCCCTAAGATCTATCAACAATATCCTTAAAGCATTGTGGAAATATAATGGATAGATTGAATATTTTTACCCCCCCCCCCAAAAAAAAAAAATATTCAAAAGTAAAACAAAAACGAAATACAAGTACCTACATATGTGTATGTATACCCTCAATTAAATAAGGCCGTGGAATGTCACATATGTACCTAAAGACAATGCGGTACCTATATTCTGTCTAGTTACTCTTGAAATGCACCATAGCCTGTAGGAAAACGGTCAGCGGAGAAGCTTGCTATAAATTATTGAAAATAAGATACTTTTAATTTTGTAGGGAAAGCCAAAGCATTCTGCAGGAGCTTAATTTGTAGCTAGAAGGAGTGCTTATCGTTTTATACATACACCGATCTGCATTGCATTCATTCCGTCCTTATTCTCTCCGCGCGAGATACGACACATATTCATGCAAGGATACCTGTGGGCTGTGTTAGCGCGCGCCTTGTTCCAGCCCGTCAGAGCTCCGCACCGCTCTGACCCCGAGCGGCGAATGACCGGTCTCGGTGTCGCGGCGCGTTGGGCGGAGCTTAGCTGCGGCGCAACAGCTGACGCTGCTACGCCGTGCTAGCCTCTACCACGGCGCCGAGTTTTCCGATCAATTTTTACCGTTACAAGTAAATGACAAGTGCCTTTCATTTTGACATTTTGTTAAGAGACCATATTAGTAAAAATTAGGTAGGGCCTTGAAACTCATTGTGTCAAAGTTTGGTTGAAATCAAGCGTTTTGGTAACGAGAAAGAGCCAAAAAGGACTGTTCCAGAGGGTCTGAAATGCATAGTACGCGTAAAATAGAAATGGCAAGCAGCAAAGCTATCGGCCGAACCGAAAGCATCGGTCATGTTCAGGCATGATGATAATTCATACAGGAAACTCTGAAGGAGCCGAGGTGTAAACTTGGCCTTGAAGCGGCTAAAACCAGCACGCGACGTTGTGACTTGTTCGTAGTAAAGATGTAGGTTACCTTCAAAAACGGAAGGCCATTTGTGATTCAAGACCACAAGGAAATTCCTCAGTCTTTGAAGGTTACTTGTCATACTATATACGAACGAACAATGAGGTTTGGTAACCTGAATCAAAGCCTACCTGTAATGCACTTCCTTTTTTCGAGGAAATTACAATACCATTTCCGGGCTCAGTAATTTCACAAGAAGCTGAAGAAGTTTGACGTGCTCCATAACCCTTTTAAGTTATGAATTTACCAATGGTTTGCTTGGTAAATGTTTGTTAGGCATGTTATATCTTCCATTACTGTTATCATGTTTTGCCAGCATGTGTATTGAAGTTCCATACTCTCGAACCAGATTTTCATATTGCGATAACTTCCTACAAGAGGACAGCTTTGTGCGAAGCCGAGTCATTTTTCATCAAAGGTATTTAGCGAGCTGTTATTTCTGGACCATTCTGCAAAAGATATCCGGTCTCGTAACCGGTTCATCATTTCTAAATGCGGCGCCAACGCCTGATAATATCAACAAAGAGCCTCAGCCGACCGACCGATTGTCAACTTGTCAGGCGGAAACTTGGTCACTCGTTTCAAATAAATCATATCAGGTGTTAGCGAGACACTAATCTGTAAAAAACGCGGCTACACTCAAAGTGATATTAATGTAGGGTAATTATAACTTGAAATATTTTGTTCCTTATCCCAGAGCTGATGCCAGATAAACATAAATGTAACTCAACTTATCGACCACAATCCACACGGCAAATTATATCGAATAAATCAGGCATGCAATGGGTCCGCTACAAACAAGTACCTTAGTTGGTAAGACACCAAACTATCGCCTCTCAAATTCACCATTGCACCGCTACAGTCACATTCTCTCCAGCCATGCACATTAGGTATTCAGTGTTTGACGCACGGTCCGAGTAGGCCACAGCTGTGTTACAGCCAACATCTGGCCGAAGAAAGCGATACAAAAACAAATCGACTGACGGCTCGTGATCCCGTTTTCGGTACAGAACAGAGGAAGTCTGTTCAGAGCACAGCACAGTCAGCACGATGTTTTTAGTATGTGTACTACAGTGAGGGCATTCAGCGATCAGACAGATGGTTCAGAATTTCCGGGACGGAGACACATTGATTGGGAGCCGTACAAAGATAGGGAGAGGGAGAGGGGGAGGGAGGGAGGGAGGGAGGGAGGAAAGGAAGAAGAGAAAAGGGAAAGAAAAAGGAAAGATAGAGCGAAGGAAAGAAAGAGAGGCAGAAGGAATAAAGTTGTTAAAAATTGGATGCATACATCATTGGTTTATCGGCGCCAATGGACTCTAATAAGAATCTCCATTTACCTTCCATATGCCGCCTGAAAAAAAAAAATCAGCTTCGAGGTCAGCCTCATTAAGCATCCATATGACGCTTATTTAGCAAGCATGTCGATGATGCGGCGCAAAAATATCAACTTTTTAAGCCGGAATGTCGGACACCAACTAGATTTAGATTTCAGACCGATCTGAGGCTGCTTGCACGATCAGTCTCCGATTCAGAAACGATCATAGCCCGATCAAAGCGTAATCAGAGACCGGTCCGAGATTCCGACGGCAGAGAGACGACTCAGACAAAACCAGAGCCGACCACCTGCTCCAGTGCAGTATGTAGATCGATCAGGCGATGGCCCTGTTACACCAGTCGGCGGCGGCCGTGCCAAATGTTTTAATAACGATGGCCCCGTTCCCTGACCGTAGCCCATATGGATGACATACACGAAACGATTAATAACAGCGGCGCTCACGTGCTGTTCTTGTTCTAGGTTTGGTGTCAGCTGGGAGCGAAACGACGGCTGGCGGTGAAGTCGAAGAGCTCAGAATCACGACGCTGTGATTTGGTAAGTAAGACGGCATTGGGTGCTTCATTAGTTACCGATGTGGCTTGGTTGAATCAATCGAATCGCGTATACTCTCACCCTCTTTTCTCTCTTCTCTCTCTCTCTCCTCTCTCTCTCTCTCCCTCTCTCCCTCTCTCCCTCTCTCCCTCTCTCTCCCTCTCTCTCCCTCTCTCTCTCTCTCTCTCTCTCTCTCTCTCTCTCTCTCTCTCTCTCTCTCTCTCTCTCTCTCTCTCTCTCTCTCTCTCTCTCGCTTCCCACGCCTTTATCTCCACCACACTTCAATAAAGCGTTATGCTTTCCTTTTACCGTTGGAATTGTGTGTACTGTGTAACCTTCAGTGATGAACAAACTAATCCCATTAGAGAAGACACCAATCTGCATTTCAGCCGTTCCAACAACGCGGATGTGTTAAAAGGGAATGGGAAGAGGCAACAGCCCGCTGGTCGCGTTGGCACGCGCAGTGGACGGTTGACATTGTCTCACGCACTGGGAAGCTGAAATGAGACCAGCTTGCCTTTGCAGTTGATGAATCAATTGTCTTACTTTGAGCTACGACATATGCATGCACGTTAGTAATTATCATCAGTGACAAAAAAAAAAGACAGTTCCTAATTCGCTTCGAAAACAATCGAATGTAATGTGAACCTATAAGAAATAATGTTTACGTTTATCTGATGCTGAGAATTTGCTTCATCTGTCTAAAAATAATAATTTATGTAGCGATATTTTTGTTACTAAATTTTAAAGGAAATGTCAGATGGTGGCGACAATTCTAGACAAACTTTCATGTTCCATTTTGAATAACTATTCCAAACCAAAGCGTAAAACATGACAAAAACAACTTAGCGAGTTGATTGTCCGTGAATAACCATCCGATTGGCAATTGGTTTCTCCTTTTGTGCCCTCCCCGGAAGCTCCAGAAGGAATTTGAGCCCACACTCCACAGGTCGTCCACCCCCACATTGGAGTCATGTTCCTTCGAGGACGGCGGTGCAGGCTGCAGCCCTTCCTGGTTCAGTCCTCCCCCTCTACCTCGCCCCCCCCCCCCTTCCCGCTCCCGGCAGGGCCAGTGGTCACTGTTCACTGTTCAGTCTGTGTCCGGTGCATACGAAGTGCGCACATTAGGCAAGGGGAGGGTACGGGGGGAGAGCCGCCCCCCGGCTTAATCGCTAGACCGTGGAGCCCGCTTGCAGACTGCAGCGTCGTGATGTAGAAAGAGGGGTGGAGAACAGTGGGTAGAGCGATGGAGAAACGTGGGAAGAGGGAGGGGAACCGGAAAGAAGAGGAGAGGATATGGTGGCTGGAGGCATAAAATAGCACACAGTCTGATATAGGGGATGAAGCAACTCATAAAAAGCAAGGCAAAAAGCAAAAGCAAGGCAAAGCGTATTGTGAAAGGTGTAACGAATAATCGGTAGTGTCCAAAGTATATGGTGCTGACTGCTAGAACGTAGAAGGCAAGGAGGAAGAGCGATATGCATAACATGCAAGTGATGAGAGTAAAATACGCTATATGTTAAGTGCGCACATACGGGCAACCCGCTAATGATAGTGTGCGAGTATTTATAACGCTATAAAGTATTGTATATTATATAGGCGAGCAGTGAACAGAGTGTGGGAGCTATGCTAATTAGGTAGACGTGGGTAGCAGTATGCAGATACAGAGGCCGGTACCTATTAGACAGTGAGTGTGAGCTGAATGTTACGACACCCCGGTCTGTGACCGCCGATGGCGAGGTCTCGGTCGGAGCCTGTGACGGCTGCCCACCGGGAGGTCCAGGTGGTGTAAATGTTAGAGATAAAGGTGAGAATGCACCAAGATTCAAGTGAAATCTTATAGGTGAGAATGCACCAAGATTCAAGTTAGGACTTAACCCTATTCCTGGCGGGCTCCGCCGGGACAAGAAACTGGCGGGGGGCCGATTCGGCCCCCCCCCCCCTGAGATCTCGAGAACGAAGCAAGATAGCGACAAACGGTAAACGGCACCGGATACGCACGGTCAAGATCTACAATTTTTACTAAGGTCATTTTCAGGTCAGGTCAAAGATGACGTCACAGGGGTCGAAAAAGTCAAAATGGCGGCGCTAGATATGGAGAGAGTTTTTCTCGAATAACTTTCGAATTTGTCAAGATAGGAACAAACTAAGGGCATCATCGTGATCCTTTCGTCAATCCGCATCGAATGATATATATGTTGACCTCGCAAGGTCAAGGTCAAAGGTTGACCTCAGGTCACGTGACCTCGAGGTCATCATGTATATCATTCGATGCGTCTTGACGAGCTGAACACAATGAGACCATCCACGCGTCTGTATCTTGTTCCTGTACGGAGTTATTGGCCAAAAACCTTTGGTGACCTTTGATGACGTCACATGACCTCACAGCTGCCCAACAGCAAAACAGACCTCAAGGTAGTGAAGGTTGATCGTATATGAAGTCATGTATGGTATATGGGGCCATTCCGACCCGTTTTAGTGGTAAAAACAGGGAGTTGATTTTTCCCCCATTGACTTATAATGGGGAGGTCGCGAAACTGACCTGACCTTAGGTCACCGATATCAAAATTCCGAGATATACAAATTGGACATACTGGTACCCTAACTGAAGCCTGAAGAGAAGAAATTGATCGGTCAAAAACTCTAGCTCTGGCGTGATTGCAAACTTTTCTGAGGTAGGGTCACCAAACCGCCTCTGGTGACCTGACCTGAGGTCAGATCAACTCAAAATTTTCAGACATGTTGCGTAGAAGCCTTTTAGGAAAAGTCAGAAAATTTGAGCTTCCTAGCTCAACGCGTTTGGGAGAAATAACCAAAAAACGTCAGGGGGGCTCCTGAGGCCCCCCCCCCCGCCAGGAATAGGGTTAAATGGGAACAAGCGAGGGCTAAGGATGAAATGAAGTGGGAAATGGAGGTGAGGGCATGTGAGAGCTTCAGGTGAGAACACGTGAGAACTGGCACCAGCTCATGCATGGGGTCTCCAAGGACATGCTCCTGCAAACTTCGGTCTAAAATTAAAAGCTAAACGATCCGACTTGAATAAAAATATGTATTTATCAGATGCTAACCAAATTATACCCGCCACAAATTATTTCAGGCAGACATATCTACGATCCTCGCCATTACTATCGTCTGTAATGGCCCATTAAGTTATCAGAGTGTCGGCGCTGTGGCAGCCAAATTGTTCGCCGTGGAAGTTCGACTGGCGACTGCCCAGCGGTCGTTGTGTCCTTGTGGCCACTCGGGCCCCTGGTCACACGCAATCTCCGATAGCGACTCGAGTTTTACCACCACCAAGCCAGCGCGCCACGGCGTCGCGTAATTGATGGAGCAATCGTACACCGGCATCTAGTTAGGAACTGTCGTAAAATTGCGGCACGCCATGAACCGAAACTATTTTGCCGTCGCGGGATTGATATTTGAAGGTGCTTGCACTGCGGTGAAAATTGCGGAAGTAGGGTGCACTGGGTGCTAGTCACGTGAAGTTAAACGAATTGCGTTGCTGAGCCGTGAAAAAGCGTCAGTGAAACGGCCGTGACCGGATGATCAAGCTAATTCCTTCCGGCATGAATGCCTTCTCGGCGTTCTCAAGGTCACCAAAACCAATCATTCATAGGACAACACGTGATTGTTACACGGGGCGGATCATATCATAAACACAGCGGGCCATAAAGACCGGGAGTCCGGGCCACACCCAAGGGACGCCCACCCAGCTGTGACGTTATAAAATACTACTGGCTGTAAAACACGATTGACGTGATTTATTTATATGAGACGTCCACCTCAAATCGCTACTGCAGCGGTAGCCTAGACAGGTGTTTGCTCTCAGGATGAAAAATGGAAACCTTGACAGAGTTTTTAAAGGTCTCAAGTTGGGTGCAATACAATATTCCCGTCAAAACTCTAAGCACTTGAGACATGGTCTCACAATTTAGCAACTCTATCTGCTGTGCCTTGATTACTGACTGTTCAACACTTCCTGACTCCTGAGTGTGAGGGGAGAAATACCATGGACCCTGCCCTGTTGGAGGAAAGCCCATATTGGCTTTGCATTGCATTGCATTGACAATTGCTGACAACTCCACATTGTGGCTATTCTGTGTCACAAGTCAAAAGATAAAACGATCAACGGGAAATATGGTTGAGGGGTAAAAACAGGCACACAGTCAAACAACACTCATACGTCAGAAAATGCTAACCCCGTCCACCCTCCCCACCCCAATTGCACACCACCGACTTGACTGCTCGCTTAAAGCGTGCCGGGTTCAGCTCCAATGTGCTCGCAGGCAGTTCGTTCAGGAGTGATGATGCGGCACGGTAGGTAAAAGACCGCTGGCCGGCGGCTGTACGCATGAGTGGAGGCCGCAGCCGCCGGTCCTGCCGGGTACCACGATCACAGCGCTGACGTGAGTCCACAAATGTCACAAACTGGGATGAGATGTCCGTGGGCTCCCCGCACACAATCGCCTTCTGAGCCACAGTCATGGTGGACACGTCACACATCAGTCGAGGGGAGATAAAACCAAGCTCCTCCCGCGCGCGAGACACATGGTCATACTTCCGCAGGCCAGTGACGACTCTGGTGGCGAAGTTAACCACGCTCATCAGTCTAGCGTCATTCTTGGAAGTGCCACAGCCATAAATCGCGATACAGTACCTCACGCGCGAGAGGACCAGGCCGTCAACCACCGCGCGCATCACATGGCTATACAAATCCCCCGATTCGGTGAGGCGCAGTTACGAACCTCACGACCGCCAATGCCCCTTAATTCCCGGGTGACTGACTCCACGTTATACCCAGGACACGACAGCCCTGTGCACTTCCGAGTGACCTGCAGCATGGCTCTGTAACAATCCGGGATTCCGGGCTGTGCAGCAATCCAGGATTCCGGGAAACGGCGGCTGGTCGTGCCCGAGCTAGATCTTAGTCCTGGATCTGACTGATCAGCTCTGCTAAATCGGGCCCCACCTGATTTTGCGCTGCGCTGTGTAGCGAGGTAGACGTAGAAATGTTACGACGGTGTTTTTACTGCGGCTGGAGCTTTATTTTATTTGGGAGGACATTTAGGTGGGAAATGGGAACAGTACGTCTGGTTAATTTTCGTGTTTGATGCATGTCTCAGTTTTTTTTTGTCGTTTATGGCCTCATTTTTATAAATGTTCGGTGCGAGCATTAAATTGGTCGCTGAATTCCCATCAAACGATATAAATTCCGAGAAGTGATAGCTTGTAGTGATATCTTCCGTGATATTAAATCCAAGAATGAATAGCGAATGCATCTCATTTCATCCGAGAGACATGTGACCAGCCTAGCAATCGTCAATATTCTGCGCACAACTTCGACGAAATCACTTTCTTCCCAGCCACAACCTGTCAGTTCTGCCGTTAGCATCTTTACATATGATCATATTTGGCAGCGCTAACGTGAATCCGCTCTCTGAAAGAGATCTCTGCGTCCTGCCGACATGCAAATTATGGGTCGACCTCTCCCTGTCTCCAGCACGGCTTAGGACCCTGTCTAGACCATGTGCATAATACATGTGGTGGGGAGTCTGTTTCAGATAACATCACGTGCCCAAGGACGCGGCTAGAAATGTCAGCATCCGAGCTTCGACAGTAGCCAGGATGTTGAAATAGCTCGGTCGTTGTCTGACTGAAGGGAAGCCACGAAGAGATCGCTCAGAGCTCTGACATCTGACTCGAGTCATCTCGAATCATCTGACTCGAGGCTGAATGCATGTCATGATAGTGTGAGGATGGATGTCAACGCCAGAGAACGCTTGTAAGAAATCGACGGGCTTGAAGGTCATAGCGTTCACAAGAAGGCGGATATCTCGGAATCGTGAAGCGGTATACGAGGCGGAGCGGTTTTGTTATAATCTTGGCAGAACGGATGGGGAGTGGTCAAAGAATTTGAAGTATCTTCTAAATGAAGGATAATTGTGGAGAATGAAGCAGCTTTGGATTCCGGTAAAATGAGCGGACGACGTGAAAACACGTTTGTAACACAAAACATCTTTGCCTTGATGTTTGTTGGATTGGTTTTATGCGGAAAATGCCTCAATAAAACTGATTCTATCAAATTGAAATCGGACAAATATGCAAAATAATTCACAATGAGTCACTAGAATTCATGGTTTTCCTCCTTTAACCTGAGGCCAAATCTCTTGCCAGCTTTAGTCCTCTAAGCTTTAGCTTTTCTCCTTCGCATTCCGTCAGCACTGTTTAATCACCACTACTGCGCCCAATGCCGCATGTTGTGCCGATATTCCTGCAGCTCTTTTCTCGGGAGCTTGTCTAAGCTCCACACACTGACAGCTCAAATTCCTGAGTAAGGAGCGTGCCTCGCGTCCCCGGCCTCCTCCGTAGATATCGCCGCAGCAGATCAGAGGGCCTCCACGTGCCGGCATCGCGCGGCCACCAGATGCTGGAGCCAGCTCTACCAGACGTATGTGGAAACCGACCGGCACGAGCGGTCGCACGAGACAAGAATTTCAGGGGACTATTTCAGATAGAAAGTATACACGATAAGGCTCTCTAATCTCAGGTAGAGCCATGTTTGCGTGAGCAAGTGCGTCTCAGTGACTGTTTTCAGAGGAAAGCGAAATCCCCTTGCGGCCAGTACCCCCGGGAAGAACATACTGGCCTCTAAACCGACAGCAGAACGTTGCTACTTTCCTCTACGTGTTTGCCACGAGTCACGACCGCCACAACGCAATCGTGAGTTTCCGCCATGTTGCTCAAGCCACTGTCTGGAATGTCCTCCGTGACCTCTGCTGACCTCTAGGGGACGCCGAACTGACTGCAGGGCTGGCTGCAGGCTCCGGGACATATCGCCAACAATTTCTCGTGACTCCTCGATCAAGAATGGGCGGAAAGCAGCACCAACCAACTGCGCAATTCGGCTACTGTCGGTATCTATATCCTGAACTTGCGTTTGGGACTAGAAATAATTTTGATAAAGACATACGAGAGTTTGTTTCGTGGTGCGCAGTTCCACACAACCTTGTTCTTTGTAGAGAAAGCAGAAGATACAGGCATGATGAGATCTGGTGAAACGAGCATAGTAATGCCGTGCGAATCTCAACAAGACGAGAACTGGCTTAATTGTTCTACACATCTACGTATTGAGTATTCCTTTAAACAGACGCGCGCTTCGGACCAAAAGTGTAGTTATCATTCGCTGAAATGATTTACAGGTATACTGCATACAGCTTCTGATTGGATCAAATCACATCAGCAGTAGCGTCTCAGGTTTAAAAGCCCACACACATCCGATCAATCTCACGGCACGGCTTTGCAAACATCTATCTTTCAACAATAGCTGCTAAGTGCTACGGGAGATAGACAACACGAAATATGATTGCTTGTACATACAGTCAGTGCTTGCACAAATGACCCCACTCAACTCGATCAGAGCAACGCGAGAGTCAGAAACTCAGCGTAAGTGATTCGTAGTTCAGTATTTATCTGTGATTCGTAGTCCGTAGTTCAGCATTTATCTGGAATGCATCAAGGCCGTATAGACTTAACATTATACAAAACGCGGGTTGTGGTCTGAACATGAAATGCAACGTGGTTGTGGCAGTGAAAAACAGACAAAATATAGATGTAGGGACACAAAAAAAACAACATCTACCAAATGAAATGGGCTAGACACACTGAAAATTCAGCGCACGAGTAAATCAAATATCGCAATCTGTTTGCACCGCCATCACCGTTTTTCAGTCACACGTCCATCACAATGAGGCACAGCGTGTTACTTGCGACACGACATACCTACCTGACACGTACCACAAAAACAAAACAACACCTCCGCCAATGAATTATGCTGCATCCAGTGTGTACATCATTGGAGAACGTGCCTAGAAAACAACACAACAAGAACGCTGCGATCCTCCCTGACCTATCACAGTATGGGCGACAGAGGGACATAGGATGTGCAAGACGCCTACGCAAAAACGCAACAAAAACGGCAGGATGTGTTGCAACATGACACATGGCATGTTTATTCAGCATCTTTTCTCTCCCTTTGTTCGAAGTAATGCTCTCCCCCTTCACAACGCAGCACTTGGCACCAATGCATCATTACGCGGTTAGTTGCGGCGACGAGCATGTTTCGGAAAGTGCTATTAGCTCATTTTCTACTATGTATGTATGTATGTATGTATTGTATTCATAAAAGTCTCCACATCGTGGCTCTTCCGATTTCAGAGTCAGTACATTAGTTAAACACAGTGGGCATGTTCATAAAACACGAAAAAATGAACCTTAAGTTTCGACTCGGTGTTATTGAAAATATAGCGCATAAGTTGTTTTTGTCCTAGAGTAGATATTTACGCAGTGGATTCATTGTATAATGTTTTAGTTTCATATTTATAATGAAAGTGAGGTTATGAAAAACAACCGAATTATTTGCAAATGATCCAAGTGAGCGAAATTTGAAGAAAACATCTTAACCGTCCAGGCATAACGACGATAAGTTACATAAAGCCACAGCCTCGAAGCCGACAGGTGCGAAGGTCACATGACCGACTTCGTCCCCCCATTGCGGGCGGCGGTGTGGCAATTGTGTCGGGTCACGTGACTTCTGCAGCTGCCGCCGGCCGCGGTATTGTTGCGTCCGCCGGTGCATACAGAGTGGATGGCAGCACAGGTCACGTGACCCTGTGCTGTGACGGGTCAGCCGGGTCACGTGATCTGACGCTGGCAATGTCGCAATGGTCATGGCTCGAAGCTGATATTCACACCTTATATGTGAACCATAAGCCTTCTCAAGAGTTTGAAACGATGCGTGGCTACTACATACTATTCACAAAATTAAAAAAAAATTAATAGGACTTAGGGTCACTGGGAAAAATTTTCTTACTTTGCTGGAGTAAGGCTAAAGCATCAAATTTCATACATCATACAACCGGCTTCCAAATGGAAAATGGTGACAACAACTAACAAGCATCCTAAACACGCAGAAAGTCGAGCTTTACAGCAAACATGTTCGAATCACTGCTTAGACACTATTCATTTGCCTCATTAAGGTTAAGGAATGTAGAACGCTGAGCTAAATTGTGTGGACGTGATCGGAAGACTTTTTATTGCCATTAGCTGTGGTTAAACGAATGGGGCCATTCATGTTCGACTGCCATGAACTGTTCTAGTTCCAACATCTGACGGAGACGCTTTTAGAGCGCAAGAGACCGTGGGCCCTCTGCCCGCGATAAATGGGCTCCCCTAGAGCCTAATTGTTGAAACTCTGCAGACTTAATGACACTCGAGTCACGTTGGATGCTCTCAGCGAACAGCTTGGGACTATACAAGAGAGCCCAGCGTAGCATTTACACCATTAGCTTGCACATTCATGACACTTCCAAAGGTAAAATGGGGTGAAATATTGCAACAGTTGTAAGCCTGATGCCTCTATTCATCCATGTGCTATTACCACTCTTCTGCACTTCTGCACTTAACGCGGCGATTTTCATGTACTTTCCATAAAGATGTCGCAAATTTAGACTGCCGATCTGATTGGAGATATCCAGTTTCTTGAGTTGATTGACAGCCGTTTCTAAAATATACGCCAATATCACCATGCACTGTGTTCAACGAGCATGTGCTGTGTGGTTAAGATGATTGACTATATCAGCATCAGTACCCGAGGGCTTGGCATGCTGATGTAATGGTACGCTGATCCAAAACAACTCCTGGTCGCCCTCGCCACGAGTGAAAGGGCGGGGCTGCTCTAGAGGTCTGCACCGGCCGGCTGCAGCCGCGGCTGGCTGCAGCCCCACGGCTATGGGCCGGGGCGGCTGCAAATATCTCCAAGAACACGGCTACGGCTGTGGCCACGGCTGTGAGATTTCAAGCTCAATCTTAAGTACTCAAAAATAAGAATTTAAATCCTTAATCTTACATTCTTATAAGCAGTCTAGCCTGTAAAAATCATGCAAAGGATGCCCAGCAACATTGAAACTGGTGAAGCCTTTGAAAACCTGTAATGGTTTTACCATTTGCTGTAGGAAAGTTTGCACTCTGGTACAGAATACTAATTACCTATAGGTAAAAATTGTTCCTTCATCATCAAGAGCTTGACAGTTTCAGAAAATGCAACATGTTGCATTGTCACATCCCTCTCAAATCAATCTCACCTGGTCATTAGGAGAGCACCTTACAGCTATTGAAGACGAGCGTTCAGTAATGCTTTCAGTTAATAGAAAATGAAATCACGCCTAGGTAAAGGCAGGTAAAGGCTTCATAAAATATTATCTAAAATAACTCGTAGATGTATTTCTGGATTTTCGGCAAGTCCAATTACATAATATAAAACTGGCGCTTTATGTTCAAACTGGTGTGTGAGTGACCGCTTACAGAAAATGCTGATCAACGAAGCCAATGAAATTAGATTATAAGAACCTTACTTACGGTTAATTCACATGATGGTGAAAACCCTGAACACGTAATTCACATGACGGTGAGATCCCTGAACACAATATTTCTTACGCGAGCTGTTGACTTTACTAATAAAATGACGTCTTTTTCTGAAAATGTAAAAATTTGATGATTAATCTTTGTTTGAGAGCAAGTTTTCAACTGTATATTATTATTATATATCAATTATAATTTGTATGGCTGTTTATAGTGACACAAAACAATTTGTTGCCACTTCTTTGCTATTGACGTCATTAAAAACTCAAGTATAATTTTTGATTGAAAGAGGCAATTGTGGCTCGCACGTCCTTGGGGATTTGAGCGAAGATCATTATTTGGAAAAATCAAAATAGATAAATGTTTTTCTTTCTTGGATGCTCATTAGTGTTTTGATGCCTTGCATATTAAATTTGTTTGAGACTTGCTCAGAAGGCTGCTTCAAGCCTGGCATATCACACCACAGAAAATATGCAAGGTAAGAAAGAAGCAAGAGTTTTGACTAGACAATCACTGTTTGACAGTCCATCAACTTCAGTTTCATTTTCCATACCTAACATTGGTAATGAAAAGCATAAGGGTCTGTTGTTCTGTCCCACAAACATGCTTCAGGATTTGGCATTAGATGTCTACACTGCTAGTGCGTCTATTCTGGTTCGTTGTTTATGTTTTCTGTTGATGTAGGTACCTACCTACCCATCTTTCTTAACCCCTTGCAAGGGCTTGTGTAGGCATGCGATGCGCATCAGGCTTCAGGCCTTCGGCCTAAAGCCAGATACACAACCACTTAACCTATGATGCTTCATGAGTTTGAGAATCTATAGCCCATTGCAATGTGCTTTTAGCTATATGTTTCAACTAAAAACAACTTATTATATACTATTTGGTTGCATTTCATTGAAAGTATCCACGGCCGGCTGACGGCTGGCTGCCCACAGTTTGCCACGGCTGTGGGCGGCTGTGGCTGTGGAGCCACGGCTGCGGGGCGGCTAGGCTGTGGAAAATTGCAGCCGTGCAGAACTCTAGGCTGCTCGCCTTGTCAGTGGGCTGTCAGATTAATATCAACCGTAGCGCCGCCGAGAGAGATCGATTTAAACCGTACAGGCCGCCGGAAGTAGGTATGTAGGTAATACGCCGGAACGGCCTCAGGGCAATTGAGTGTTGACATGAGTGAGACGAGATTGTGTCAAGCTGTAGCGCGTCATTTGCGACTGATCGGTGGGAAGAATGAATTGTGGAACAGCGTGGGGTTCGGCGGTATTCTGTGGTATATCGGTTCCAATCAGACCCAATCCCAAGTACAGTAGGTCTATTAAAAAAGTCCCCCGCACCAGTGGGCGCTGCATTCGCTGAGCCGAACCCCCGTCTGCCCGTCCCATATCGCGCCGGGCTCAGGTCAGGTAGGGTCAGCGGGACCGCTCGGTCCGGCCCGCGGGCGGTGGACGGGCGGCCGGTAACGCTTTCCGCCAGCCAGCCGTAGAATCCAACAAACGGGACGGCCACCACTCAGCGCAGCGAAACCGGTGTTAAAGAATGGCAGTGGATGTTCATGGCCACAATGATTATGAGATAGTCATTGTTAGCCCGTGCACCACAGGAATGCCTAGACTCGCACACCCTGTTGGAGGGGAAATGGGGATTGAGCATCATTCTTATAACTCAGCTTTGGGCATTTAAGTGGTATTCGAAGTAGCGTCAAAAGTAGCAAAAAGCAGAAAAAAATACTTCAGCCAATTTTAGATCGGGTCAGAGCAAAGGATCATGTCACCAGAGGCCATCGATGGTAAAATTTTGCTTGGACAGGGTGCGTTGCGCGCACCGGTGCATTGGGTTTCCAATTTCCATGGAAACATCAACAGACTCGGAAGCTCGTAACGCTAGCGTGGAGCCGAATTCATATCAACCGCCGCAACAATGCATGGCAGCGCAGCGCAGCGTGCTGCAGCGCGGGGCCGTGAAACATCGCCCAGGGCTATCCATGTGTCAGGGCAATCCAACCCACGTTATGGGCTCGGCCCCAGCGGAGCATGAGGCCCAGAACTCCCGCCCAGGCCCCCTGTCTCCCCAATTCCTGTCATCCTTCCCACTCTGAAATCGACCGAAAGAGCCTAACCTAACACAACAAGCAGCTCGTTTACCGCTATGTCTGAATAATATTGTCAGATTTAATTAAGGTCAACGGCTTAGCACGTAAATAACAGCAACTGCCGTCTGCCACCATCGGTATTATGAGAAAACCAATCGCTTTTCCACAAACACTAAAAGTTTTAAGCTAAACCATGAAATTAATTTTACCAGCCTCGTGTTCCTCTTATCAAAACGCTTCGAATGAATCAAAAGTTGATCTTTAAAGGTCATTTGAAGAATTTGGCCTATGTTCAAAGACATGACCTGACCAGAAATGGTCATGATGCATAGCAGGATATCAGATCCGTATCGTGGAACTTTACAAACACTTTAGATGATTTCATAACTTAAGCATGTCTATCAAAATATTTATTACATGGCGCTCATGTTTAAGCTGGGTGTGTGATCATGCTTACGAGTATGTTGAACGCAACTGATAATGTTCAGTTGGCCACAATTTCTATATTTAATTTATCCTCCCGGATTTCATATTTCTATTAATGACACCTTGACGATGTCGAGAAAAAAACGCTTAGGAGATTAAACAGCCTGAGATACATTCAGTATAAGAAAGGGTCAAGTCTAGGGTTACTTTTACAGGAAAAGTCGAGAGGGGGAATTAAGTTCGGGGCAAGGGCGGATCCAGGGGCATCTGAAAGGGGGGCCCAATGCCATTAGGTTTTTGTTAGGATGGCACCTGCAGAACCTTACCTACCCCCAAATCCTACTCTCTCCCCGGATTCTGGCCACTTTATATTGTTAGGTTGCCAAAAAATAGCTTAAAAATATACGTAGGTAACCTTGGCGGTAAGGGGCGGAGGAGGTCCCAACTTGACTGCGCCCTTGCAAATGTCAATCAGTAGTATCAACCTATTACCCTGGCCAAACATCAATTAGCGCCTTTCTAAATAGAGAGAGGTTAACACGTGACTATTTTTGCTAGGCCAAGACCGATTGAAGGACCCTGGTTCGAAGGAAGACCCCTGGTTCGCAGCGTGTTATGCGTGTTACTGTTAGAGGTCATGACCCCCGTCCCCCGCCAGTTTCTATACGCCGACGCCTGTAGCGATATGTCAGTGATTGCGAAGAGACGGAAGAGACAAGACAAGAGACGGTCCCACCGACCATCCGATCGGTATCGGGTCAAATCTGTAGTTCCCGCTGCACTGAACGTAAAATGGTTGGATGGAATCTCAAATTGAAAATTATCTAATATAAGCGCCAGCAACGTTGATTGATGACTAGAGTCTGATCAACGATGATTATGGAATCTGAGTAGCGAATTGATTGAAAATGGGCTAAAAAAATAAATTTGAAAGGGGGAAATTCCCCCTTCCCTCCCTAGCTGTTCACGCACAATTTGAAAAGGGGAGCGGAATTTTCGAAGGGGGGAAATTCCCCTTTTCCCCCCTTTAAAAGTTACCCGGGGTCAAGGGTGCTAGATTCCTTCCGTCCTCGCTATCCTCAGGAAAAACCAATTCCGCATCGCCCCTAGTCTTCATGCTTCCCTCTTTGGACTGGAGGTCACCCCACCAGCCAACCTGTAGTTGATGTCGGTTCCATTCCAGGACACGTAATCCTCTTCGGGTGACCGTTGGGGAGACGGCTGGACCGCCCCGACAGGGCAATCGTCCCACGGGAACAGTCACGCTTCCGCAGATCACTGTCGCTGGCTCGCACAACCAAATTACTACACCAGAGCATAGTTATGTCATAGAGCTCTGTGCAAGGGCCTTCTCAGACCGAAAAAGATGGCTCCCAACAAAACAAACAATTTTATCATTCAGTATTGCATCTCATCAGGCACCACATGTTTTCAGAGTGTTTATTATGCGTTCCGTCCAAAAAAGCGCAGTTCAACTTTCTCCCATTGACTTCAGCGATCTCAAAATTGACCCGACCTTTCTGTCAGCAATGTCAAACTTGCAAAAAAAAAAAAAACGTTTCAAATACATATACTGCTGCCCATTGAAATCGCTGAAGGTTCTAACTAAAGCGATCGCTTAGTCGATGTATTTAGATATGATGAGCACAGGAACTTTCCTTGAGGTAAGGTCATTTAACGTGACCTGGTGCTATGACCTTGAATGACTTGACTTGGGCGGGAAAAATGGGTCATTTGAAATCTTAAAATGTTAGATTTTAACAATAATTGCAAACACTATCCCGGCCAAATAGTGAGTGAGAAGGGAACGATTCCCCAACCCCATGTTTAGCTCCTATAATTGAGCTAACTGCTAGAGCCTCGCAGAAAAAACGAGCGCTTGCGTCGTTACGTGACGCAGCGACTGTTACCCCATTTTAAAATATCAGTGACCTCTTAGGGCAGGTCAAGGGCCCCAAGGCATTGGATCGGTTTTTGGTGAATAACTTCGCCAAAAAATGGTCACATTATCGTCATTTCGATACCATCGTGTTTTCTGTTCTCAGACGCGTCGATTTATATGCTTTTTTTGCTTAGGTGAAGCAATTTAGGATGTTTAGGTCAATGTCATGTTAGGGCAACAAAGGTCACGAAGCTGTTGAAAGGAGGACATGTTGCATAACATTTGATTCGGCAAGTCTTGCAGAGTCCATTGATGGCTGTCCCGACTGGCTAGCTCATTTTGATCGGGAGTTATTGACGAAGCACTCCTGTTGACGAGCACTCCGTCACGCAAGGTGAACAATGCAAATGCAAAAGTGAAGCATTAAACCTTGCCAAGAATGTATGAAGTCACGATTTCATGTGCTTGAGGTATAGTTTTTAGGTCATTTCCGACGCCAAATTAACAGTTTCCATATTTTTCCATTATGCTTATAAGACACTAAGAACGTTACGGATTTGCATCATTTTATAACCGACAACCGTGCAGTCTGCAAAGGTTTACTTAAGACGTCATAGTTAAGTGACCTGACATGAAAACTTGGTTGATTCCAAATGATCCGGCTTGAATCAAATGTATGACATATGAAATGTCAGCCTTCTATCATCAGTGTGCTTTGAGCTACCGCAAAAAATACATGATGGCGGCATCCATCCCCTCTTCTCGGCCGGCGAGGGTTAAACCTCGCTTCGAATTAATGCAGATAATGATGCGACCGAAAACAAAGCATTTATCTGTGTCTAGAACGGCCGCTGACTTGTTGGACAAGATCCCCAATCTTAATTTGCTAGATGGGAATAAAATACTCGGCATATGATACATATATACCCCAAGATTTGCCCTCCCGCTAAGTCAATTCTAATCATCACTGTCGCTTTTTTATCCGAGATGATGTCACCGCTAAACGGGTTGTTTTGTTTGCTTGCTTGCGTTGAATGGTCATTACGGATTATTGAAGGATTATGATATAATAGGAATGGGGCAAGGGAGGATATGCACTGCAGTGCAGGTGTTTAATTTAGATCACAAAGGCATCATTTCCGGCATCGTGCAGAGTCACTATCTTCCCCTCCTCTGCACTGCGGCATCTCTGCGCCCCACACACGGCGTCCTCACTCCACGGCCGGCCGCCGCCAACTGACCCACTCGCCGGGCGCCGCGACCTGACCCGTGTCACTGCCGCGGCCTGCGCAATAGAGTCGGGGCTGGAATCCGGGGGTTCGGCCGGCCGGCCGCCTCTGGAGCGGGGGACTTTTTTAGTAGACCTACTGTACAGCAACAATGAAATATCTCCCCGTGAATTGACTGGCTAAAAACTACTACAACCAACATTACAACGGAGTCAAAACCTACCATCACATCTACAACTAAATCTTGCATGGGTATTTCGTTCCCTCCAGTCCAAACATAACCATATGCAACATACGACGACAGGTACTAACCAGAAAGCGTTTCTGGCTCGTTCTACCATAAGCCATGCCTGTACGAATTAATTGCTCCAAACCAGGCTCGCTTCCAGGTCGCGTCTCCGCCCCGCCAGAATAAAAGGTAATTGTTTAAGACAAATTCTGCATTAGGGCCGCAATTCAGTCAGGTGAACAAATACTTCGAACTCGAGGTCAGGTAATTGGCGATTTTGGTGCCACATAGATCTTGAACTTTGGCTGCCGACATAGGTAATGTATAGGTACTATGTCTTGCTATCTAGTGTTTCCGGGAACTGTGCGGTTCCGCCTGCTGCAGCGGAATGTTTCTGCGTTTTAGTCATTTGCGGTTGATATTGATGCCTTCCGCTTTCAAAATCGTGCAACTGTGTAATTGCAGCAATTTTCGTACGTTTAGCTTCAAGGATATTGGGCTCATGATTCTGATAGCATAATTATGTCAAGCAGTTTTGTCACATTCCAATTTCAGTACCAATTCCAAGGAACTACAATGGTCCTGAAATCGCATCTTAATGCACAAATAGCACAGTGCTTCCGTGGTAGTGCGTTTTCTACCTATCATCGCCAAATGTCCATTGTCCAATGTCCATGCATCTGAATACCGCAACCTGATTTCTACCGCTGATCATTTATCAGTCATGTGAGATACAACTGACTGGCGTCTGAATTCCTCCAGAGCTGAACATCCATGCCTCGCCACAAAGGCTGGCGTCGTTTTCTCGAGCATCTGTTGACTACCCGCGGCGAAATTCGTGCGGCGTTTCTCTTCGGGAGAGCTCCAAACCACGGGCGTGACCCAGGCGTCAGCAGAGGTGAAAAGGTCACGGCACAAGTACTCAATTGATGAAGCTCACTCTCTCGCAAATGTAAAGGTACGGTCTCTGACAAATCATGGACGGGTATGAGCTTTTTCGGTTCGTGTTTGTGTTATTTCAGGTCCCTGTTGGGTTTGTGTGATACATTGACATAATTTTGTTTAGGAAGCATACCTAGATAATGGAGGAGCTAAAGGAAAGAATCCTCTTCTTCTTCTTCTTCTGTGGTCGGCTCCATCCAGTGGATGCAATGCTTAGCCTTTTTCAGTTAAAGACTTTAATTCTACGTCACAGACGCCAGAGAATGGAAGGATGGTCATAGAAGGATGAGTAGAACCGGTCATCGTCTATTTCTGCCTATTGATCATCATGGGATCCACCACGCATGCCGTGAGATATTTGTTCACAAAATCTTTCTTGGAAGAGCAAGCACGAAACTCACGATTTAACGGCCACAAGGCCATGTTGCGGACAAATATAGTCTTAGATCATTATCGTAGAAGTAGTTCATCGTCTTGTATTTTGTTCTTTCTAAATCTAAAGTTGCTAGTGCTATAATTGCATTGTCGTGCATAGGAGACTGCAATGAAAGAATTAGCTTTCAGCGTTCGTTTCACGACTCCCAGCCTCACGTTCTCGAGAGGAGAGAAAGTACGTATCTGGTTGGTTTGGTTCGACCTTGTCACACTCCTGAACGATTTTCACCGTCAAAATAAGCGTGAACTCACCTGTTTTTTGCTCCACATGGCCACGTGTATCAATCCTTAGCAGTATCGTCGCAAAATCCTGAACACACCTGGTAAAAGCACACCTCACACCACGCTCGTGCACTGCACACCCGCGCACCACCACACGGAGACCTCGACTGGCGAACAGCGCACGACCACCGCCCTCCGCAGTCGCTGGCACCGCCACCAGGAGCGCTGCCAGACGACGCGGGCCGGGCGGCGCGCTATGTCAGAGGGTGTACCCTGAACGCGCGATGCATCGGTGAGATGAAAACAATGCTTTAAAGTTGAAGCTGCGATTTTCTTGGCCGGTGGTGTTTGTAGGAGCAAGGTTGGAGGAAAGTGAGCTAGAGGTAGAGGATTGTGATTTTAAACAAATCAAACGGTAGTTACCTTTTTCATGCAAAATAACCTGCGAACTTGCAACATTTCAGGACGGTGGCCGTTGATGGGCCGCATATTTATTATCCTACCTCTTACACTCCCTAGAGGGATTGACTAGAGGGACTAGAGGGACTAGAGGGATTGATTGACTAGAGGGATTGACCGAATTCCAAATCAAAGGAAATCATCCCATAGGCCGTAGTAAAACAGGGTCACATATCGAGAAGCGGTTTTTAAGGAAAGTTACTACGGTCTATGGGCTACCCGATGATGTGCTTTTATTTGGAATTCGATCAATACCTCTACTCGAAAACTGCTGTGCATGTGTATTTTCGACATAGCCCACAAATGACCTTAGGTCATTGCATGACCTTGAGAGGTCAAATGAGTGTTGGGAAAGTAAGATTAGATGCTGGCAAGTCGATTGGTGCCATTTGTAGCGCTCTAGCTCTACTGGGTGGGCCACAATCTGCTGTGCAAATTTGGGACACGTGACCTTTGCTGACCTCTGTAGGTCAAACGGCTGAAAGTGCCACCGAATGACTCGGTCTGTGGATTGGGCATGTCATCACCTATATTGTGTACGATTTTCAGCTTGATCGGAGATGTCCCGAATCTGGGCTGAATCCGGGCTGCGACGTATGGAGTGTCGTTTATTTGCACATTTTGACCTGCCGAGGTCAAACGGGGGTCACATATCGAAAAGCGGTTTTTAAGGAAAGTTTCTACGGCCTATGGGCTACCCGATGATGTGCTTTGATTTGAAATTTGGTCAATTCCTCTACTCGAAAACTGCTGTGCAAGTGTATTTTCGACATAGCCCACAAATGACCTTAGGTCATCGCATGACCTTGAGAGGTTAAATGAGTGTTTGAAAAGTAAGACTAGATGCTGGCAATTCGATTGGTGCCATTTTTAGCGCTCTAGCTCTACTGGGTGGGCCACAATCTGCTGTGCAAAATTGGGCCACGTGACCTTTGCTGACCTTTGTAGGTCAAACGGCTAGGAGTGCCACCAAATGACTCGGACTGTGGATTTGCCATGTCAACATCTACATTGTGTGCGATTTTCAGCTTGATCGGAGATGTCCCGAATCTGTGTTGAATCCGGGCTGCGACGTATGGAGTGTCGTTTATTTGCACATTTTGACCTGCCGAGGTCAAATTGGGTCTTATATCGAGAAGCAGTTTTTAAGGAAAGTTACTACGGCCTATGGGCTACCCGATGATGTGCTTTGATTTGGAATTCGGTCAATTCCTCTACTCGAAATCTGCTGTGCAAGTGTATTTTCGACATAGCCCACAAATGACCTTAGGTCATTGCATGACCTTGAGAGGTCAAATGAGTGTTAAGAAAGTAAGATTAGATGCTGGCAAGTCGATTGGTGCCATTTTTAGCGCTCTAGCTCTACTGAGTGGGCCACAATCTGCTGTGCAAATTTGGGCCACGTGACCTTTGCTGACCTCTGTAGGTCAAACGGCTGAAAGTGCCACCGAATGACTCGGTCTGTGGATTGGGCATGTCATCGCCTACATTGTGTACGATTTTCAGCTTGATCGGAGATGTCCCGAATCTGGGCTGAATCCGGGCTGCGACCTATGAGTATGGAGTGTCGTTTATTTGCACATTTTGACCTGCCGAGGTCAAACGGGGGTCACATATCGAAAAGCGGTTTTTAAAGGAAAAGGGCCACCTTCGTGAAATATGAAGATATCGTTGTTTTTCATTTTGACATTATTATTTTTCATTTGCTTTTCAAAACTGGTGCCAGAAGTGCACAATTCGCGGAAAAGTATTTAAAACTATTTAACATATTGGTACTATGTAGTTTGTCCTTTGATGGTTTTAGAAGTAGAATAAACTTTAGTAAAAGACATAAAACCGCGTTCATGAGGTTGTGATCATTATTCAAGTCAGACCGGTTTCGTTCCACAGTGAGAACATCTTCAGTGACAATATAAACAGATATGTAAGTTACATGTTTTGATGGGATGATTACCCTGGCCCTGTTCATGAAGTCTGCGGCCGCTGCGGCCGGCCGCAGGCTCTAAGCTCCGCCCATTTTTGAAACGTCATCACTCACTCGGCCGCAGCAGCGTTCCATGAACAGCGTCTGCTGCCGAAATAGTTTCCGACAATTGTTTACAACTGAAGCACACCGGTAGATAATTTGTTTACAAAATCGTCTCCATGACAACACGGCTTGCGCCTATTTGACTTCAGTGCGCCAAGTTCAGTGCAATTAGTTTTCTTGAGGCTCGGCGGTCGCTGGATTGCGGCCGCAGAGATCGCAGCGGCCGCAGCAAGATGACGTCATACATTCGTCATACTACGTGAGCCCCGCCCCTTTTTGTGACGTAACAACCCGGCTGGCCGCAGCGACCGCAGCGGCCGCAGCGACCGCCGGGGTTCATGAACAGGGCCCCTGACACAATATCGAAATTATTTGCACACACATATGCACACATGCAAAACTCAGTAAGTACACTTCTTCCAGGTGGAGAATTGTTCTACTTAATGATGACGACGCGCGACGGTGATACAAATGCACATTGCACATGAGAGCAGTTGCACACCATTGGGTACACACATCATAGAGCTAAGCGGTGACATTGAGAGGATATGCCGATGAAATGTCGTTTATTTTTGGTCGCAACCGAAAGATGTATAGTGATTCTAAAATTCTTAAATCAGGGAACGAGCTGTTCGTACCAAGAATTTCAAAATTATCAATCGTAAACGGAGCGTCACATGATAACGCATGATCTCTAATGGACGAGACTGCTGGGGTTGATGACATCAGTCCGGTACGAGGAGATCTGCCTTGGTGTTGAGCCACTCTGGTGAATAAACGTTGATACGTGGAACCAACGTATGACGCCTGGCATGAGGCGCAACTAAATTTGTAAATGACACCAGAGCGACTCGGCTTGGGCAGTTTGTCCTTGTAACGGAAAAATGTTCCAATCGTGAACTGGTTACGCAAAACTACTTTAGGGTTCAGATATGGATAATATTTCGTTAATAGGGACACGACTTCACGATGCATCTTAAGCGATTGATCACCATAGAAAGGTAATACAAAGTATTTTTCCAGCCTTTTAACCCGCGCACCGACGGGGGGGGCGGATATCCGCCCCCCCCTGAGGTTTTTCGCAAATAGCGGGAAAACCGCGGCGCGTAGCGCCGCGAAATTTGGTATGACTATTCCCTTATCAATTTTACACATGGTGTGCAAGTTTGAACCTCCTACCTTTCAAGGTCAGGTCACCAGGTCACTTTGAATGACCCAACCTCAAGTCACTTTTTTGCAACTTTGTCACCGTGCCAGAGCTACAGTAGATGTCGGAGGCCTTTGAAAGTCGCAGGATGTTATTAGGTCATTAGTAGCTACAATTTGTATATCTCGGAATTTTGATATCGGTGACCTAAGGTCAGGTCAATTTCGTGACCTCCCCATTATAAGTCAATGGGGGAAAAATCAACTCCCTGTTTTTACTACTAAAACGGGTCGGAATGGCCCCATATACCATACATGACTTCATATACGATCAACCTTCACTACCTTGAGGTCTGTTTTGCTGTTGGGCAGCTGTGAGGTCATGTGACGTCATCAAAGGTCACCAAAGGTTTTTGGCCAATAACTCCGTACAGGAACAAGATACAGACGCGTGTATGGTCTCATTGTGTTCAGCTCGTCAAGACGCATCGAATGATATACATGATGACCTCGAGGTCACGTGACCTGAGGTCAACCTTTGACCTTGACCTTTCGAGGTCAACATATATACCATTCGATGCGGATTGACGAGAGGATCACGATGATGCCCTTAGTTTGTTCCTATCTTGACTAATTCGAAAGTTATTCGAGAAAAACTCTCTCCATATTTAGCGCCGCCATTTTGACTTTTTCGACCCCTGTGACGTCATCTTTGACCTGACCTGAAAATGACCTTTGTAAAAATTGTAGATCTTGACCGTGCGTATCCGATGCCGTTTACCGCTTGTCGGTATCTTGCTTCGTTCTCGAGATCTCAGGGGGGGCGGTCATCCGCCCCCCCCCCCGTCGGTACTAAGTTGGCGCAGACCCCCGTCGGTGCGCGGGTTAACTGAAGCTACGGTTGGGGCTGGACTGAACTGCTTCTGTAGGAAGTTCCGAACTGAAAAATCTACAAGTCGTTTTGGGAACCCATTATTGCAAAAGAATGACGTTAAAAACTTCACTTCTAAATCGAACAATCTGTAGGTCGAACTGATCCGAAAGGCACGAAATATGGCTGATTTCACAATTGCCCTCTTTATGAGCATTGGAATAGAGCTAAAGAAGCTAGTTCCAAGGCCAGTGAAAGTTTTCTTTCTGTAAACTGAGGTTTCAAAGCCACTAGCTGTTCGTTTTACATATACATCTTGATGTATATGTAAAACGAACAGCTAGTGGCTTTGAAACATATACATCTTGATGTACAGGGTGTCTCAAAAGTTCGTTCACACATTTCCCATGCCAATAAAGCATATAAGAACCGGCCAAAAGTATAAGGTTTTGGTGTCTGTGTGTACACTAGACAAATATGCATGCTTTGACAACTGATTAAGAAGGTTGGAAACCAACCCCTTTGCTGTATCTCCAAAAAATATTTGCCCATACCGATTTTTGTTGCTCCGTCAGCTGCCGGAGACTGATAAAAGGTTACCAGCTTTCAAGCTCTTGCAGGGGAATCCCCTGCAGTTTCTGCGTCGGATTTAGTTTTGACTAGCTCCCCGGCAACATCTGATTTTCCCTGAAAGCCGACAGCTTGCATCGACACCATTCTTGAGTATTTTGTAGGCATTCTCTGGCGCTAACTCCTTCATGAATGACTGGCGCCGACATCCCAAGCGCCATTTTCCTTTTCAAAACGACCCCAGTCCTGAACAAACGGGAAGTACCAGGAGTAAATTTTTCGCATCATATGGTAGCAGAATGTGTCGGACGTCTGTTTCTCAGACACATTGTGCAAATTTTGCAAATTCCAAGCGCTCGTCATTCCCCATGCCAAGACCTTCGCTCGATTGCGGAGTGTTTTCCTCGGGAGATGTTCTGCTTTGTAAACGGCCCAAACCTGTCCATCGTGTGGTTTTATCGGGATTTTGTGTTTAAAAGAAAATTATTCGCTGCAGATCTGCCTCTTGAAACTTCGTTAGATAAAATTTTACAATAACTGACACTTTTGGAGGGTCAGGTGTCCTTGGCATTGACGATTTTTGTGTTATTGTCCCCAAAAATTAGCGTTATAGATATTATAAACAATTTTAAATTATAATTTGTCTTTATTTTACGATGACCTGCACTTTTTGAAAATGGGTAACCTCTGTCTGTGACCTTCTTGCCAGTTTTCAATAGTTATGACCGCATTTTCAGCTGCTTGCCGGAACACGAGTCTGCTGTCGTGCGAGGGTCGTTCAAAACGCCGTTAGTCTCGCATGGTTTCGTCCTTCAAAAATTTTAGCCACCGTTTTTATGAGATAATCATCATGTTGCACTCATCCTCGCCGACACTTAGCCATGTGTCATTTCCGACTTAACCATTCCCATTACTCCTGAAACAGAGAGTTTCACAACAGGCGACTTTGCAACCTACATTTTCGTGCCTGACCCATGGTCAGAGGTGAACCCTTTTTGTGAGCTCATGAAGGGTCGAATGCACTTGAAAACAATGAGACTGCTTGAGGAAGGTTGTCACCAATGCCCATGCAAAATTTCGACTGTGAATTTCTTGTTGATTCAGAATTATTGACAAAAAAGCATGGCTGATACCTGTGAACGAACTTTTGAGACACCCTGTATATGTAAAACGAACAGCTAGTGGCTTTGAAACCTCAGTTTACAGAAAGAAAACTTTCACTGGCCTTGGAACTAGCTTCTTTAGCTCTATTCCAATGCTCATAAAGAGGGCAATTGTGAAATCAGCCATATTTCGTGCCTTTCGGATCAGTTCGACCTACAGATTGTTCGATTTAGAAGTGAAGTTTTTAACGTCATTCTTTTGCAATAATGGGTTCCCAAAACGACTTGTAGATTTTTCAGTTCGGAACTTCCTACAGAAGCAGTTCAGTCCAGCCCCAACCGTAGCTTCAGTTAAAAGGCTGGAAAAATACTTTGTATTACCTTTCTATGGTGATCAATCGCTTAAGATGCATCGTGAAGTCGTGTCCCTATTAACGAAATATTATCCATATCTGAACCCTAAAGTAGTTTTGCGTAACCAGTTCACGATTGGAACATTTTTCCGTTACAAGGACAAACTGCCCAAGCCGAGTCGCTCTGGTGTCATTTACAAATTTAGTTGCGCCTCATGCCAGGCGTCATACGTTGGTTCCACGTATCAACGTTTATTCACCAGAGTGGCTCAACACCAAGGCAGATCTCCTCGTACCGGACTGATGTCATCAACCCCAGCAGTCTCGTCCATTAGAGATCATGCGTTATCATGTGACGCTCCGTTTACGATTGATAATTTTGAAATTCTTGGTACGAACAGCTCGTTCCCTGATTTAAGAATTTTAGAATCACTATACATCTTTCGGTTGCGACCAAAAATAAACGACATTTCATCGGCATATCCTCTCAATGTCACCGCTTAGCTCTATGATGTGTGTACCCAATGGTGTGCAACTGCTCTCATGTGCAATGTGCATTTGTATCACCGTCGCGCGTCGTCATCATTAAGTAGAACAATTCTCCACCTGGAAGAAGTGTACTTACTGAGTTTTGCATGTGTGCATATGTGTGTGCAAATAATTTCGATATTGTGTCAGGGTAATCATCCCATCAAAACATGTAACTTACATATCTGTTTATATTGTCACTGAAGATGTTCTCACTGTGGAACGAAACCGGTCTGACTTGAATATTGGTACTATGTTAATACTCTCTACGGCACCTACTGTATGATGGCATAGCGATGACGTCACACTCAAGCCAATCAGCGTTCAGAAGACAGACTCGTCGGATTGTGTCAGATAAGCTGATTGGTTAAAGCTGAGCTGGTTGGAGCTGATTGGTAAAAAACCAAAGCCTCGCCGCGGGTGGCTGTATTGTCGGATAAGAACGCATTCCTGGGATAAGGACGCATTCCTGGCGTATTTTCTTTTAAAATTGCCGATAACTACGAATGGAGGCCGAAATCGGCCGTAAGGAGGTAGACAGATAGGTTTTCGGACACGGGCTACAAGATGGCTATCTCAGTTTCAATCCCCATGTTAAAGGTGGCCCTTTTCCTTTAACCCGCGAGTTGCTGGGGGGGGGGGGGCGTTAACCCGCGCGGGGCTGGGGTCTCCAGCCGAACGCGCGGGGCTGGGGGGGGTAAATTTTACCCCCCCTGTTATCTCCCGAACTAATGGTCCGATTTGGAAAATTCAAACGCCAATCGAAAGATCTCATCACGAACAACAAAAAACATGTACTTAATTTTAAGTTTGAGGTCAAGGTCAAGGTCAGGTCAAGGGTACAAATTGCAAGTTCATACAGTATCGGCCTTGCACCGTAGTTGCCGAAGAATGGAGTCATGGACTGAGACTGATCGCCCAAAACGTGTTTTTAGGCTACCAAGACAATATTCGTTGCATATAATATCATTCAGAGGTCAAGGTCAAGGTCAGGTCAGGTCAGGTCAGGTCACCAAAAACAAAATATAGAAAAGGGCATGTGCGACACATGTTTTATGGGTCATTTTACTCATAGAATTCAATAGGCACACTCAATAAGTGATATGGACCACCTCTGGATGAATTTCAGGTCGAGGTCAGGTCAAGGTCAGGTCAAGTGAGGTCAAATTTTGAAGTTGGTTGTTAAGGCCTAAAAAGGTGTCTATCTGATGCAGTTTTTCACGGCAAATCGAATGGTGCTATTTTTGTTTCCGTACGAGGTCTAGAACTTCCAAAAAAGTCATTTTTCAAAATTTTTGTGTGTCGTGACGTCATACAATTTTGAATAACTCCCACATTTTTGAACCGATTCTTCTAAAACTTGGTATGTAGGTGCACATAGACCACTTCTCTGACATATATTCCGGTTTTTTCGATACACTCAAAATTTTGGATTTTATAGCTATTTTCCCAAAAAAGTCAGTTTTTTGCAAAAATTTGGGCCAAAATCCAAAATTTTTAAAAAACCGAGATAGCCATTTGATAGACAAAGTAAAATTACGTATATCCTTTTTTGTTATGTCTTGATTCCTTTAAAAATGAAGATGTTAGCGGCGTTTGAACTTTTGCCGTTTTTGAGGCGAAAATGGCGAACATGACGTCACTAAAACGTCAATTTCTCAAAAAATTTCCGACGGATTTCGCTCAAATTTTCAGGGAACGTGCCAAATTGATGTAAGAAAAGGTACTGAAAGTTTGGCGGCGCTGCGCGCCGCGGTTTTTGAGATATTGCAAAAATTCGCGAGGGGGGGTAAAATTTACCCCCCCAGCCCCGCGCGGGTTAAACGCCCCCACTTTTTTCGCCGGGCCATAGCATAAAAACGGAATTTTGGGTACCTGTAGGGAATTGATTGAAGTTTATTGTGACAAAGTTTCAAAAAAATCGGTTGGAAAATTTTTGAGATATCGAAGTTTTAGTGACGTCATGATTTCTGAGTTTTCGACCAAAAACGGCATATGTTCAAAAAATCATATAAAATCACAGAATAGACATACAGACATGCCGTAAACGCCATTAGACTGCCAATACCATGAACAATCAAATGGCTATCTTCGATTATTGATTATCGTTCCGCATTTTCCAAAATCTTGAACTGAATCTTGGCAATTTTTCGTGACTACTTCACGACCATGATACATGCATTTCTTAAATTGAAGTTTTTGAGCGAAACACGTACACATACGACAAAATGAATGTCACCATCGTGTTCTACGCCCCGAAGTACCCATAAAACATGTGTCACAGGCTGCGAATATCAGTTTTGATTTTCGGGGATATGTGCCTACCCGGTTGACCTGACCTTGACCCTGACCTATGCTTGATTGACCCCTACATGGAGCTGACACTCTTTTAGGCCTTATATGATGGATTTTGCACCGTTTTGACAGAATTTATGACGAGAGGCGCCTATTGCGAAGTCCTGAAATCCATGCTACTGAAAGCCCGATTTCAGGTGTTTGACCTGACCTTGAGCCGACCTGTGACCTAAAAATTCAACCTTAAAGTACTCTTCTGAAGCGTCTTGTCGCGCTCTTTCGTTTGCCGCCTCGTGCGTTTCGCTGCGCCTATTGGTTCTCGAGTTACCGGCTGGGGGCGTTTAACGCCCCCCCCCCCCAGCAAACGGTGGGTGGCGAAATACCCCAGCAACTGCCGGGTTAAGGAAAGTTTCTAGTTCTACGGCCTATGGGCTACCCGTTGATGTGCTTTGATTTGAAATTTGGTCAATTCCTTTACTCGAAAACTGCTGTGCAAGTGTATTTTCGACATAGCCCACAAATGACCTTAGGTCATCGCATGACCTTGAGAGGTCAAATGAGTGTTGGGAAAGTAAGATTAGATGCTGGCAAGTCGATTGGTGCCATTTGTAGCGCTCTAGCTCTACTGGGTGGGCCACAATCTGCTGTGCAAATTTGGGACACGTGACCTTTGCTGACCTCTGTAGGTCAAACGGCTGAAAGTGCCACCGAATGACTCGGTCTGTGGATTGGGCATGTCATCACCTATATTGTGTACGATTTTCAGCTTGATCGGAGATGTCCCGAATCTGGGCTGAATCCGGGCTGCGACGTATGGAGTGTCGTTTATTTGCACATTTTGACCTGCCGAGGTCAAACGGGGGTCACATATCGAAAAGCGGTTTTTAAGGAAAGTTTCTACGGCCTATGGGCTACCCGATGATGTGCTTTGATTTGGAATTCGGTCAATTCCTCTACTCGAAATCTGCTGTGCAAGTGTATTTTCGACATAGCCCACAAATGACCTTAGGTCATTGCATGACCTTGAGAGGTCAAATGAGTGTTAAGAAAGTAAGATTAGATGCTGGCAAGTCGATTGGTGCCATTTTTAGCGCTCTAGCTCTACTGAGTGGGCCACAATCTGCTGTGCAAATTTGGGCCACGTGACCTTTGCTGACCTCTGTAGGTCAAACGGCTGAAAGTGCCACCGAATGACTCGGTCTGTGGATTGGGCATGTCATCGCCTACATTGTGTACGATTTTCAGCTTGATCGGAGATGTCCCGAATCTGGGCTGAATCCGGGCTGCGACCTATGAGTATGGAGTGTCGTTTATTTGCACATTTTGACCTGCCGAGGTCAAACGGGGGTCACATATCGAAAAGCGGTTTTTAAAGGAAAAGGGCCACCTTCGTGAAATATGAAGATATCGTTGTTTTTCATTTTGACATTATTATTTTTCATTTGCTTTTCAAAACTGGTGCCAGAAGTGCACAATTCGCGAAAAAGTATTTAAAACTATTTAACATATTGGTACTATGTTAATACTCTCTACGGCACCTACTGTATGATGGCATAGCGATGACGTCACACTCAAGCCAATCAGCGTTCAGAAGACAGACTCGTCGGATTGCGTCAGATAAGCTGATTGGTTAAAGCTGAGCTGGTTGGAGCTGATTGGTAAAAAACCAAAGCCTCGCCGCGGGTGGCTGTATTGTCGGATAAGAACGCATTCCTGGGATAAGGACGCATTCCTGGCGTATTTTCTTTTAAAATTGCCGATAACTACGAATGGAGGCCGAAATCGGCCGTAAGGAGGTAGACAGATAGGTTTTCGGACACGGGCTACAAGATGGCTATCTCAGTTTCAATCCCCATGTTAAAGGTGGCCCTTTTCCTTTAACCCGCGAGTTGCTGGGGGGGGGGGGGGGGCGTTAACCCGCGCGGGGCTGGGGTCTCCAGCCGAACGCGCGGGGCTGGGGGGGGGTAAATTTTACCCCCCTGTTATCTCCCGAACTAATGGTCCGATTTGGAAAATTCAAACGCCAATCGAAAGATCTCATCACGAACAACAAAAAACATGTACTTAATTTTAAGTTTGAGGTCAAGGTCAAGGTCAGGTCAAGGGTACAAATTGCAAGTTCATACAGTATCGGCCTTGCACCGTAGTTGCCGAAGAATGGAGTCATGGACTGAGACTGATCGCCCAAAACGTGTTTTTAGGCTACCAAGACAATATTCGTTGCATATAATATCATTCAGAGGTCAAGGTCAAGGTCAGATCAGGTCAGGTCAGGTCACCAAAAACAAAATATAGAAAAGGGCATGTGCGACACATGTTTTATGGGTCATTTTACTCATAGAATTCAATAGGCACACTCAATAAGTGATATGGACCACCTCTGGATGAATTTCAGGTCGAGGTCAGGTCAAGGTCAGGTCAAGTGAGGTCAAATTTTGAAGTTGGTTGTTAAGGCCTAAAAAGGTGTCTATCTGATGCAGTTTTTCACGGCAAATCGAATGGTGCTATTTTTGTTTCCGTACGAGGTCTAGAACTTCCAAAAAAGTCATTTTTCAAAATTTTTGTGTGTCGTGACGTCATACAATTTTGAATAACTCCCACATTTTTGAACCGATTCTTCTAAAACTTGGTATGTAGGTGCACATAGACCACTTCTCTGACATATATTCCGGTTTTTTCGATACACTCAAAATTTTGGATTTTATAGCTATTTTCCCAAAAAAGTCAGTTTTTTGCAAAAATTTGGGCCAAAATCCAAAATTTTTAAAAAACCGAGATAGCCATTTGATAGACAAAGTAAAATTACGTATATCCTTTTTTGTTATGTCTTGATTCCTTTAAAAATGAAGATGTTAGCGGCGTTTGAACTTTTGCCGTTTTTGAGGCGAAAATGGCGAACATGACGTCACTAAAACGTCAATTTCTCAAAAAATTTCCGACGGATTTCGCTCAAATTTTCAGGGAACGTGCCAAATTGATGTAAGAAAAGGTACTGAAAGTTTGGCGCTGCTGCGCGCCGCGGTTTTTGAGATATTGCAAAAATTCGCGAGGGGGGGTAAAATTTACCCCCCCAGCCCCGCGCGGGTTAAACGCCCCCACTTTTTTCGCCGGGCCATAGCATAAAAACTGCGCGCCGCAGGCGCGCCAATTTTTCGGTACCTGTAGGGAATTGATTGAAGTTTATTGTGACAAAGTTTCAAAAAGATCGGTTGGAAAATTTTTGAGATATCGAAGTTTTAGTGACGTCATGATTTCTGAGTTTTCGACCAAAAACGGCATATGTTCAAAAAATCATATAAAATCACAGAATAGACATACAGACATGCCGTAAACGCCATTAGACTGCCAATACCATGAACAATCAAATGGCCATCTTCGATTATTGATTATCGTTCCGCATTTTCCAAAATCTTGAACTGAATCTTGGCAATTTTTCGTGACTACTTCACGACCATGATACATGCATTTCTTAAATTGAAGTTTTTGAGCGAAACACGTACACATACGATAAAATGAATGTCACCATCGTGTTCTACGCCCCGAAGTACCCATAAAACATGTGTCACAGGCTGCGAATATCAGTTTTGATTTTCGGGGATATGTGCCTACCCGGTTGACCTGACCTTGACCCTGACCTATGCTTGATTGACCCCTACATGGAGCTGACACTCTTTTAGGCCTTATATGATGGATTTTGCACCGTTTTGACAGAATTTATGACGAGAGGCGCCTATTGCGAAGTCCTGAAATCCATGCTACTGAAAGCCCGATTTCAGGTGTTTGACCTGACCTTGAGCCGACCTGTGACCTCAAAATTCAACCTTAAAGTACTCATCTGAAGCGTCTTGTCGCGCTCTTTCGTTTGCCGCCTCGTGCGTTTCGCTGCGCCTATTGGTTCTCGAGTTATCGGCTGGGGGCGTTTAACGCCCCCCCCCCCCCCAGCAAACGGTGGGTGGCGAAATACCCCAGCAACTGCCGGGTTAAGGAAAGTTTCTAGTTCTACGGCCTATGGGCTACCCGTTGATGTGCTTTGATTTGAAATTTGGTCAATTCCTTTACTCGAAAACTGCTGTGCAAGTGTATTTTCGACATAGCCCACAAATGACCTTAGGTCATCGCATGACCTTGAGAGGTTAAATGAGTGTTTGAAAAGTAAGACTAGATGCTGGCGATTCGATTGGTGCCATTTTTAGCGCTCTAGCTCTACTGGGTGGGCCACAATCTGCTGTGCAAATTTGGGCCACGTGACCTTTGCTGACCTTTGTAGGTCAAACGGCTAGGAGTGCCACCAAATGACTCAGACTGTGGATTTGCCATGTCAACACCTACATTGTGTGCGATTTTCAGCTTGATCGGAGATGTCCCGAATCTGTGTTGAATCCAGGCTGCGACGTATGGAGTGTCGTTTATTTGCACATTTTGACCTGCCGAGGTCAAATGGGGTCTTATATCGAGAAGCAGTTTTTAAGGAAAGTTACTACGGCCTATGGGCTACCCGATGATGTGCTTTGATTTGGAATTCGGTCAATTCCTCTACTCGAAATCTGCTGTGCAAGTGTATTTTCGACATAGCCCACAAATGACCTTAGGTCATCGCATGACCTTGAGAGGTCAAATGAGTGTTGGAAAAGTAAGATTAGATGCTGGCGATTCGATTGGTGCCATTTTTAGCGCTCTAGCTGTACCGGGTGGGCCACAATCTGCTGTGCAAAGTTGGGCCACGTGACCTTTGCTGACCTCTGTAGGTCAAACGGCTGGGAGTGCCACCGAATGACTCGGACTGTGGATTGGGCACTTCATGGCCTACTTTGTGTGCGAGTTTCAGCGTGATCGGATGTGTCCCGAATCTGGGCTGAATCCGGGCTGAATCTGGGCTGAATATGGGCTGTCTTGATCAACATGATTATTTTCTCCGATGTTTCTTGGCCTTGGTTACCAAAATATACTGAACTGAACTGAATAACATGTTACATTTGCCCCTGCAAGAGTGTTACAATTGTCTCCGTCGCGCCGTGACATTTTGTAGACGAAACTGGCGCAAAAAGATGTTGCATGGACAAAATCTAATGCTTTCAATTTATGGACAACAAGCCTGCCAACGCTTACACAGTTTGAATTCTATCTTTTCAATTGCGCGAATGAGCTAATCAAATATAACGGTGTAAAAAGTTACAAAATGCTCTGAAAAGCACACAACTGTGCTTGACCATGACCTAATGACCATTGAGATGTGAAAAGCAGTATAGAATAACGCATTTTCGGTCTTAACCCTATTCCTGGCGGGGGGGGGGGCCTCAGGAGCCCCCCCCCCCCTGAGGTTTTTTTGTTATATCTCCCAAACGCGTTGAGCTAGGAAGCTCAAATTTTCTGACTTTTCCTAAAAGGCTTCTACGCAACATGTCTGAAAATTTTGAGTTGATCTGACCTCAGGTCAGGTCACCAGAGGCGGTTTGGTGACGCTACCTCAGAAAAATTTGCAATCACGCCAGAGCTAGAGTTTTTGACCGATCAATTTCTTCTCTTCAGGGTTTAGTTAGGGTACCAGTATGTGCAATTTGTATATCTCGGAATTTTGAAATCGGTGACCTAAGGTCAGGTCAATTTCGCGACCTCCCCATTATAAGTCAATGGGGGAAAAATCAACTCCCTGTTTTTACCACTAAAACGGGTCGGAATGGCCCCATATACCATACATGACTTCATATACGATCAACCTTCACTACCTTGAGGTCTGTTTTGCTGTTGGGCAGCTGTGAGGTCATGTGACGTCATCAAAGGTCACCAAAGGTTTTTGGCCAATAACTCCGTACAGGAACAAGATACAGACGCGTGGATGGTCTCATTGTGTTCAGCTCGTCAAGACGCATCGAATGATATACATGATGACCTCGAGGTCACGTGACCTGAGGTCAACCTTTGACCTTGACCTTTCGAGGTCAACATATATATCATTCGATGCGGATTGACGAGAGGATCACGATGATGCCCTTAGTTTGTTCCTATCTTGACTAATTCGAAAGTTATTCGAGAAAAACTCTCTCCATATCTAGTGCCGCCATTTTGACTTTTTCGACCCCTGTGACGTCATCTTTGACCTGACCTGAAAATGACCTTTGTAAAAATTGTAGATCTTGGCCGTGCGTATCCGATGCCGTTTACCGCTTGTCGCTATCTTGCTTCGTTCTCGAGATCTCAGGGGGGGGGGCCGAATCGGCCCCCCCCCCGCCAGTTTCTTGTCCCGGCGGAGCCCGCCAGGAATAGGGTTAACATCAGCTCATTCTATTGGTAAGTTTATGCCTATAAACATTTTTGTCCGTTACAATTGCCCCGTATTGCATTTGACCCCGCTCTACTATACCAAAAAAACGGTGGGATTGTTACAAATTTGTTCAAAAAGCTAGCCAACTAAGCTCACTGAGTTTTTCTAGCATGCTTTAGTTATTCTGTGTCTGTGTGATTTGCCTGAGACCAGCACATGGCCTTGGCTTGATAATATCGAGCCAATGAGAAATTTTCATAGCTGTCAAACTGGCAGAAATGTGCAGATACTATCCATTCTTTTCTGTCACTTTGCATTGCCACGAGCGACTGTGAAGCATCAAGCGTGTCCTTTCAAAAGGACGAAAAAAGGTCTATCTTACGTGAGGGATGAAGGGCATGTTATGCTCGCAGCTCGCGTAGTCTCTAGGCATCTCGCCACGGCCCATGTTCTCCCCGAATGCCGAATCATACGATACATCGTATCGTATCGATACGATACGATACAATTAGATATCGCATTTTAACATCTCACTAACAGATTATATAACTGCAGCGACACATGTATATTAAAAAGACACAAGTAGAGAAAACACAGTTACCTATAGACATCTCTTTCGCCAATCCTTAGGAGATCCAAAGATCTCCTCTCTCTCACGCCTTAACCATTTGAGTAACAACGCTGTCAGCAAAGCCCACGCGCATGTTATCCATGTCGTAAGCGGTGTAGAACTTCTGCATGAAAAGGGAGCCCAGCACGGTCACATTGTCGTCAAAGTCAGGCAGACCGACAAAGCCCGAGAGGCACATCTGCACACCACCTCCCAAAGTGTAGATGTAGGTGTACTCGAGGGGACTCATCTCCAGGGTGCGTCCGGCCGCCTCGATCTGCAGCGTCGGCAGCGTGTACAGGGTGCTGCAGTCCAGGCCGGCCACGCCCGGTGCGCCGATGTCGAAGCCGCCCAGAGCGTCGTTGACCGCCTTGGCCGCCTCCATGGACATGAAGAAGTAGGGCGTGGTGCTCAGCGCGGTGACGAAGCAGTTCTCCGAGCAGATGCTGGTCTCCCCGACGGCGAGGCTCTCCACGGAGGCCATCCAGCTCTGGTGCTCCTCGTTGAAGGTGACGGGCGCCCAGGCCAGCTCGCTGCTGCGGCGGTCGTCGTTGAGACCGCCCAGGGTCAGCTCACCTCCGGCGTCGCCGCGGCCCAGCCAGATTCCGGCCAGCCACTGGCCGATCAGACCCTGCTCGATCATCGAACCCATGATCGTGGTCGCGCCCTCCTGGCTGGCGCTGAAGCCGAAGCCCAGTGCGAGCACGCCGTCGTTGGGCGCCCTCAGTGCGTAGCTGTTCCAGACGGCCGTGGCCTCTCCGAACGCCTGGCCGCTCACGGTGGCGCCCGCCACGCTGATCGAGTCCTTGGAGATCACGCCGCTGACGTTTTGTCCCAGCGACAACTCGAATGGAGTGCCGTCCGCCTGGGGAGGCACAACGACTTCAGAAAAGTCTTCTTTGAGGACGTGACAAAATTGGGCATAGATAATTGGAAGTGGAACTAAGATATTTACCAGTAAAACGCCTTTGGGCGACCAACGGAGCGAGCGAGAGGGTGGGCCTTGCACGTGCGAAATTGCGAGGAGGCACCTTCAACCGACTTGTGCACTGCACCCTGCTAACCGGTCCCTAGCGATGTGCCAAATTTGAGCGCAATCGGCCCATCCGTTCTCGAGATCTGGAAGCGGCATCTTGTACGTGCGCACGTGCAAAATGGATCCCAACTGACTTTTGCACGGCACCCTACTAACCGGTCCCTAACCATGTACCAAAGTTCAGCGCAATCGGTTCAGCCGTTCTCGATATCTGGAATCGACCCCTGCACGTGCGCACGTGCAGCAGTACCCCAACTGTGGCACATGGATATGCATTATGCATTGCCTAGTGGGTGCCTACGGTGCCTACCTACATGCCAACCTTCAGTGCAATGGCTCCAGTAGTTACAGCGATATTGCAATTGTTACAAAACCTCGTGGTTTTGCACGTGGCATGTGCATAAGGCGTCACCCACATGCATCGGGAATATTCCAATACTATGTAGAAGGAATGAAGCTACTCTACAAAAATTACCGCATATAAATCGTTCAAGTGGTGCTGAGATATAAGCCTCGCGAAAGCGTCCGCACAGCCGGCTGGCCGGCCGGTCGATCATACTCAGAAATTTCCGTTAATCTAAGAAAGACTATAAAGTATAAATACGCTAGGACTATATTATACGCTCGCTTCGCTCGCTCGGTAAGTTAGTGTGTGTGTGTCTGTTTTTTTGTAGGGTAGCTTCATCCCTTCTTTCAAGTAACGGACTATTCCTGATTCATGAGGGTGGTCTGTTTTGCACGTGCTAGTGCAAAACAGAGGTGCCAGCTTTACAACAAGTGCAATAATGCGGTTGATATTGGGCCGATCGCGCTGAGACTTGGGGTGCATACAGGTAACCAGGGTACAATGCATTTCCACGGTTTGAGTGCCACTGCACTTGCGCATGTGGAAGGGTCACTTTCAGATCTCGAGAACGGCTGGGCAGGTTACGCCCGAATTCGGTACACGTCAAGGGGCGGATGAAAATGGCCCCGTGCAAAAGTCAATTGGGACCCAGTTTGCAATTATGAACGTGTAGGGTGCTGCTTTCTTGTGGCTTACCTCGTAGGTGGAGGAGGCGGCCGAGTCATACTGCGTGTGGTCCGTGCAGAACGGGTCGCTGCAGTTGATGGAGGGAATGTACGAGAGCGGGAAGGTGATGTCCACGGCCACTGTCATGGCCTGGCCGGGCGTGCCCACCGACATCTCCCCGAGGAAGTACCGCTGGCCCTACAAATCCACCGCAGCGTCCGAAAACAAGTCAGCAAAAGCATGCAGCTGTAGAAGATGCACAACAGTTGAAGTATTGTATTGTAAAGACAAAGCCAAAACATTAGGCGAAACCATCCTTAAAAGCTAAAAAAGCGAATATCTGCGGAGACTCCTACTTACATCAGCCTCCACCTTGGTGAGCGGCAGGGAGACGGGGGCTGGCTCGGCGGCCTTCCTCTGCTCCAGAACGGCGCCGATCACGGGCCGCACGTTCACCGGTACGTGCGGCACGTTCACCTGCACGTGCGGCACGGCCACCACGGCCGCCTCCAGGGCGCCCAGACACGCCAGCACCGACACAAGACGCAGCATCTCGGCTTTCGTTACCTCTGGCGGTACACCGGTGGAGCGGTGGTGTCATTGGAGTGTTACTGTCAGATGTTGCGATTACTATCGTGTCTTAAATAATGGTTGTTCGTTTGTTATCTGTACATTAAATTGGCTTACAATAGCCCCGTTTGCATAGCGCTTGTTGCCAGATAGTGGAATTCCGATACCGAGACATTTATTCCGCTAACGAGACATTTCAGGCAAATTCCGCTAGTTCTGACGACCTATCCGGCTTTAGGTCGTCTGAACTAGCGGAATGTGCCTGAAATGTCTCGTTAGTGGAATAAATGTCTCGGTATCGGAATTCCACTATCTGGCAACGAGCCCTATGTAAACGGGGCTACTGATTCGTTTTTTTTTCGACCCTTACCTACTGCAATTTTTTTTTTTTTAAAACGCAACGCGAGAATTGCTAGCTGAATTATTGAGAAAACTGGTTATTGGTTAACGCACATTGTTTTGGAGCTAAGGATATTGTTAAAAAAGCAAATTTGTAACAATGATGATGTACATACATACCGTTATGTCCAGCGCCATGCGATTTATTGGTTAGTTCAGTTATCATATTCCTGACAAGTCGTCTATCCCTGTGTGTTGTAAATACGGACAAATACGAGTTCTGAGGCCGGAAGCAAGTGGGTAGAAATAATTTTGATACTTTGATCGTCTGTTAAATTAATGTGCGCCACCAGTTTTCTCAGCAATTCAGCTACCAATTGTCATGCTTTATTCACAGAGATGTTAACACTTAACAATGAGGGTCAAACTTTGAAAAAAACGAACTGTAGCATTCAGTTTACATGCTAATCATGTGCGGTCCTAGAAGGTCGTGATTTTTTTTTTGGGGGGGGGGAAGTGCTATAGCCCATCTTCAGTAGTGCTATAGATGTGTTCAGCCAACAGCCACTCAGTGCTATAAATCTCACATACCTGTTCTGCAGATGAACAGAAAGCGCAGTCTGCTCAGGAGCTTCAGTAAGGAACTGATAGCTATCGATGTAGATATTGGTCTTTTATATGTCATATCGGCTGGTGCCTGGCATTGGGTGCCTGGCAGAAGAAAAATAGGACATAGGACGCGAGTAAATACTTCAGCGATAACAGCTTGTTATGTAACCCACAATCGCCGATGAGAGAGAACCATGCGGTGAGGACGAGTCAGCTGTCAGGCACTATAGGATTTGGTCACGGGGGGGGGGGGGGGGGGGGGCGGAGGAATCCAGGGGCAAGGCGTGGCAGAAAAAAAAACTGAACATCAAACACAGTTGGGTCTGACGCAAGACACACAGATTCCGTTGGATAGATATCAATGATAAGTTGGATAAGAAGGAATTCAAAGTTGGAACCCTAAAAGCACCGAAGTAACTGAAGCTATTTGAGTATGTAGTGGCAGACGCATGGCTAAACATTGTGATAACACCGAGCGCAGATGGGAGCCCGGCGGCTGCCAGACCACCGAAGTCGGATTACAGTCCGACAACTGCGATACGAAGCGACTCAATTATTCGAAAGTTCGCTAATCTTCTTCGAAATTCGCTAATATTGGATATGTACCTTATATTAGGCATGGTTCAGATGGTTTGATAAAATGCGAAGAAGGTTCCAGTGAATCTTATGCTTTTAATAAAAACGATTGAAAACCGTTGTTTTTTTATAGAAATTAGATTGTTTTTTATTGTTTTGTTGGGTTAGGCCCTTTCGGTCGACAAGACCATTGCAGAGCCGGAAGGATGATAGGATTTAGGGGGAGACATTGGTCTGGGCAGGCACCCTAGTGAGTCGCCGGGGCTGAGCCCGTCCAGAGGACAGGCCACCCAGCCCCAAGGCACTCACTGCACCCGGCTACGGGGTGCGCTCCCTCGGGAGCAGCGGTGCCGCTCCAAGGGAGCAGCCCGCATGAGATAAAGTTGCCTGTCCAGCCCGGAATGGGGTTGCGGTGTGGAGGAGAAGGATTTCAGTTTCCTGAGGATAGAAGCACGGATAGGTGGAGAAATTAGATATTACATGTCCTAGTTGTGCTGCTGGGTCATGGTCTCGTAATGTCGAGCCAATGGAAAATGTTCACAGCCGGCAGCCCTCAAACTAAGCGAAAATGCAGATGCTATCCTCTCGATATTTCCTACATGCCGGGGTATGTCTTAAGCACAGCACGAGCCGGGCAGTAAAACTATGACCAAGAAACTGTTGGTGTCAAAATGTCATGTTATTTGATAGGCCGGGCAGGAAACAAAAGTTTACTGCCCGGGTTTACTGCCCAGGGCAATGACCTCTAAATTACAGTTTATCGCATCAGCCCAGAGGTATAATTGATAGGGAATGTATAATTGACATCATTATTGCATGATATTTGCCGCGTAAAATTAGAAAATCAACATTTTTTGGTAAAAGAATATCTGCTCTGCTTATCAAGGGGTTTGAAATACTTTGTATTGGTTACAAAGCCGAAATTATGGCAAGATATGCTTCTATTAATCGAAATCCGTTATCGCTGGTTTCTTATCTTCGTTTGATATGTCCACTGATACCTTGGGCGTAAGTTATTGCGTTATTATTTGACAGTTGTAGTCCTTTCCTCAAAACAAACATGTAAAATATGGAAAATATAATGTATTTCACGAAAGTTTAGCCATAGGTCATCAACAAAGTACGATTACATAAATAAAGAAAAGATTCTTGCAAGAGCACTGGAAAATTCACGTTTAACCACTAGGAATATTATACCTTCTACCTTCTTCTTGTTCTTATGTCGTGGCAAATTATTCATGTATGATGTTCCTTGGATATCCAATTGTTGTGCCATTCTGAGTTGATATTTTCAGACGCGATTCTTTTTGAAGTGAGGTATTTTGATGCATTTTCTTCTATAAATTTCCTTTAACCCGCGCACCGACGGGGGTCTGCGCCAACTTCGTACCGACGGGGGGGGGCGGATGACCGCCCCCCCCTGAGATCTCGAGAACGAAGCAAGATAGCGACAAGCGGTAAACGGCATGGGATACGCACGGACAAGGTCTGCAATTTTTACCGAGGTCATTTTCAGGTCAGGTCAAAGATGACGTCACAGGGGTCAAAAAAGTCAATATGGCGGCGCTAGATATGGATAGTTTTTTTCTCGAATAACTTTCGAACTAGTCAAAATAGGAACAATCTAAGGGCACCATCGTGATCCTCTTGTCAATCCGCATCGAATGATATATATTTTGACCTCGAAAGGTCAAGGTCAAAGGTTGACCTCAGGTCACGTGACCTCGAGGTCATCATGTATATCATTCGATGGGTCTTGACGAGCTGAACACAATGAGACCATCCGCGCGGCTGTATCTTGTTCCTGTACGGAGTTATTGGCAAAAAAAACTTTGGTGACCTTTGATGACGTCACATGACCTTACAGCTGCCCAAAAGCAAAACAGACCTCAAGGTAGTGTCGGTTGATCGTATATGAAGTCATGTATGGTATATGGGGCCATTCCGACCCGTTTTAGTGGTAAAAACAGGGAGTTGATTTTTCCCCCATTGACTTATAATGGGGAGGTCGAGAAATTGACCTGACCTTAGGTCACCGATATCAAAATTCCGAGATATACAAATTGTAGCTACTAATGACCTAATAACATCCTGCGACTTTCAAAGGCCTCCGACATCTACTGTAGCTCTGGCACGGTGACAAAGTTGCAAAAAAGCGACTTGAGGCTGGGTCATTCAAAGTGACCTGGTGACCTGACCTTTAAAGTTAGGAGGTTCAAACTTGCACATCATGTGTAAAATTGATGAGAGAATAGTCGTACCAAATTTCCGGCGCTACGCGCCGCGGTTTACCCGCTATTCGCGAAAAACCTCAGGGGGCGGATATCCGCCCCCCCCCGTCGGTGCGCGTGTTAACCCTCGCCCGTATTGGTGTTTTTCCAGCCGCGAACGTATAGGGGGGGGGGGTCCGTTGGACCCCCCCCCTTGCCGTTTCGCCCCTGATCGAGCTAGAGCTTCGCGGAAAAAAACGAGCATGTTGCCCGTGACGAGAGGAAGCCGATGATACCTAATTTTAAGGTCCTAGGTCATTGGTTGACCTTGCAGGTCAGGTCAATGACCCAAAAGTCGGGAAAATCGGAACCTGTTAGAACGTCGTAAAGTGTGGCTGCTATGGGGTTTTTCGGGGCGCTGATCACGAATATCATGTTAGTTTTGATCACAGATGATGTCTTTATGCATTTAGTCCAGGTCGGGTCAGGTCAGGTCAGGTCAACCAGTACCTGCCGGGTATTCCTAGTAGGTGTCAACCGCCTCTGACAGCTTCGTAACATGTTACGAAGGCACCAAAACTACTTCGTACATGTTCATATGGTTGCTAAATTCGAATTCAGCTCCAAAAACTGGCCTAGAAACATGTAAAACTCGAAAAAGTGAACCGAGGTCACCAAAGGTCAATGACCTGACCTGACCTTCAGGTTACCTTGACACCCACCCTAATGCATGGGGCAACATCATATCACATGTTTGAACGCTTGAAACCACGAAAAGACTGCAAACGCGCGGCTAATGCGAGCCGACATACGCCGAATCGCGATTCCGGCCAAACATGGTCTCGAAAAGTAGGTCACAGGTCAAAGGTCATTGGGGTCAGGGTCATGAAATTTTCAGGGTAGCGCTAGGTGTAAAATTGATTAACGCGAGGGTACTGAAAGTTTCGTCGCGATCGGCCGCTTTTTACGCGAGTTATTCGCGAAAACCATGGGGGGGGGGGGGTCCGTTCGACCTGGGTGCCACTCTCTTCGTCTAGCATCATTTGGTCTAGTGCCTTTTGAGCTAGTGCAATTGGTCTAGTGCTTCAGCTGGTCTAGCGCCAGTTTGGCTAGTTTCGTTTGAGCTAGTGCCAAAGTGCCATTCATTTGAGCTAGTGCCTTTGGTCTAGTGCCGTAATTTCGTCTAGCTTTCAGCAGACTCATTTCCATGATGGAGGTGTATTATCATGCTTGGCACAATAATTAGACTCACGAGGAAAAGATTTTGCGGTTATTTTTTTTTTTTTTTACAGAACTTCACGAGGCAGCTTTCATTCTTCATTCCTTTTCTGTTTCGACTGAAGCGAGGTAAATTTGTTGTGTGATAGACGCAAATTACGGGTTATCGGCTGTAGCTATGCAAATTTTTAAGTCATCAAGGGGTGGGGACAAATTAAGCTTCGAAGGTTTTGTCTACCGAAAGAATACTTCAAATATTACCACTCAAAATTGGCGATGCGAAAACAAAGGATGTAAAGGATCTGTTTCAACATCATTACGATATCATACCGAAAGACAAGTTGTTACTAGGCAAATTCACAATCACCCCCCAGTTCCGGCAAGAGTTGAAGTTGTTTCGGCATTGGACAAAGCCATGGAACAGGCAGAAACGTCAAATTTGCGTCCAAGAAGAATTATAAGTGATATGAATTTGAGTAGAGAAGCCACAACAGAAGCTCCAACTAGAAAGGCAATTTCGCAACGTATCCAAAGAAAACGAAAACATTCAGAAATCGGACATGAAGTAGCGGCACTCAACAGGTCAGGCATTATAATTCCAGAGAAGTACAAAACGACAAAACGGGGAGAAGAAGAGCATCGTTTCCTGCTGTATGACAATGAAGATGATGGAAACGACAGACTGACAGTCTTTTCTTCCGAAGTCATGCTAGACGAATTAAGCAAAAATAACATTTGGATGATGGACGGAACATTCAAAGTGGCACCTACTTTATTTCTTCAGTTATATACCATACATGTTATCATTGGCGGGCCAAATGGACACGTCTTTCCTTGCATGTATGCCCTTTTGCCCAACAAAACTACTCAAACATATATAAAGCTTTTCCAAATTTTAAAGGATGCTCGCCCAAATCTTGCGCCTCATCTTTGCATCATGGACTTTGAGTTAGCTAGTAAGCGCGCTTTGTTAACTGAATTTCCTCAAGTGAGTGTAGCAGGCTGTTTCTTTCATTTAACTCAAGCGGTTTGGCGGAAAGTTCAGGGAGCTGGCCTAACGGAAAATTACATTAATCAACCGGAAGTTCGAGAACCGGTGAAATCCCTCTGCGCTGATGGTTAAAGCTTTATCCACAGCAGTAGCGCAATCACTGTTCGGAAATTATGGACAAAACAATTGTATAAAAGTGTCACCAAAACCTGTCGAAACTACTTAGCAGGTATGCGGCATGTAGGAAAAATTTTACTGACCTTTGACTGACCTCAGCCGTACGAAATTATTTGGAAACTCGGTTTGCAAAATTTGACTCCGGCCCTCGTGCTTCGCACTCGGGCCTACGTCAATTTTGCAAACCTCGTTTCCAAATAATTTCGTCGGCCCGGTCAGTAATTACGAGCGAGCGAGCGCAGCGAGCGAAGTGAGTCTTTTCAATATAACGGAAAAATCTCAGTATGAGCGGCCCGGCCCGGCCCGGCCCGGCCCGGCCTGTAACGCTTTTGAGAGGCTTATATCTCAGCAACCGCTGGACCGATTGGCCTGCGGTCTTTTTTGTTGGGTAGCCCCATCCCTTCTACCCCGTAATTGACTACTTTTGATACATCTCAGTGACCGTCGTGGCACGTGCCACCTGAAAAGTCAAGGGTGTTCAAGCTGTTTTGCAAAAGTAGTGATTTTGAGAGGCTCATATCTCAGCAGCCGCTTGGGCGATTGACTTGCGGTAATTTTTGTAGGGTAGCAGCATCCCTTCTACCCAAAATAGGATACTATCGATGCATGTGGGTCACCCCCAGTGCACGTGCAAAATACAACAATAAGAGGTGCCAAATTTGTTCCCATTTCAGTAACTCGGTAATTCCTGGGGCGATTTCGCTGAAACTTGGCATACAGGTAGGCACCCACCAGGCAATGCATTCCCATGTGTTGCGGTTAGGGTGCTACTGCACGTGCGCACGTGCAGGGGGCGTTTCCAGATCTCGAGAACGGCTGGGCCGATTGCGCTCAAATTTGGTACACGGTTGGGGACCAGTTAGTAGGGTGCCGTGCAAAAGTCATTTTGGACCCCGTTTGCACGTGCGCACGTGCAGAATGCCGCTTCCAGATCTCAGGAACGGCTGGGCCGATTGCGTTCGAATTTGGCACACCGCTAGCGACCGGTTAGAAGGGTGCTTTGCGCAAGCCCGTTGGAAGCAACCTCTCGCCCTTCCGCACGTGCATGGCTCACTGTCTCGCTCGCTCGTTCTTCGCCCAAAAGGCGTTTTACTGGTATACTAGTATATTCATCACTTTTATATTGCTACGAGCATGGGTGGGGAATGTTTGAGAAAGTTTTCCCGGCCGGCGACCTATACCTATAATCAGAAAGATGATATGCTCATGTTGTTGCCAACGGTCATCAACAAACCCGTATTCTGACGCATGGAATAATGGATGTTGTGTTTGTTCAAGGATGAGCGTGGACTATCGGACATCGTATCATTCCATTTTTGGCATGATTGCGATGATTTTTTTACTTTAAGGTATGCAATTTCACACTATATCCAAACCATATCATATGGTATTACGAGTAAATGTAGCGTTTTCAGCTTTTCGTCTCAAAACAGCTACAAAAAGACCACAGCTTACCTACCTCGTAGGAGCTTTACAGATAAGATTGAACATTCGAATCAAATAACTAAAGTGGGTAAGTGACTGCCAGTCTGCCAGTCTTCGCCAATATTTACCTTAGAGGATTTTAGCCTCTAAGGCAGTTTGACACCTTTGGGCGCCCGTAGGGCACTAAAAAGCGTATTTGCTTCACAGCAATGTCTTAAATATTGACAAAACCTTGACACCCTATGACGTCATCTGTCTCCTAAGCCCTACCTATGCCAATGTGGCAGCACAGAACCGTAAGCCCCTGCGTCCACTGCAAGCTTGGAATTCCATGTTGTACGCAGCTGTCCGTCAGATGGCACTGGCAGCAGTTCGTTCACAGACGGCGCCACCGGACGAGTATGGGTCTCTTCTACTCGCACTTCCTAACACCTCTTAACACTGAGCAAGATAGAGGAGGTTGGAGCAGGGCCCTCCTAAGTTTGTAGGGGCTAGAGCTGCCATTGGAACAGGGAAGCAATCTTGGAGGAGTTAAGAGGTGTTAGGAAGTGCGTTTGTTTGTTTGTTTGTTTGTTTGTTTGTTTTGATTAGGAAGTGCGACTGGAACAAACCCTATGAGTCTGTTCCAGTCGCACTTCCGAACACCTCTAAACTCCTCCAAGAACAAGAAAGAGGAGGTTGGAGCAGGGCCCTCCTTGCACCGTTCCGTGCTTCTATCCTCAGGATACTGAAATCCTTCTCCTCCACGCCACAACCCCTCTCCGGGCTGGACAGGCACCTTTATCTCATGCGGGCTGCTCCCTTGGAGCGGCACCGTTGCTCCCGAGGGAGCGCACCCCGTAGCCGGGTGCAGTGAGTGCCTTGGGGCTGGGTGGCCTGTCCTCTGGACGGGCTCAGCCCCGGCGACTCACTAGGGTGCCTGCCCAGACCAATGTCTCCCCCTATATCCTATTATCCTCCCGGCTCTGAAATGGTCTCATTGGACCGAAAGGGCCTAACCCAACAAAACAAAAACAAACAAACAAGCCCTCCTTGGCTTTGTAGGGGCTAGAGTTGCCACTGGAACAGGGAAGCAATCTGGAAGGAGTTAAGTTTAGAGGTGTTAGGAAGTGCGACTGGAACAAACCCTGGACGTCAAACCGCGTGGGACGCGACTTTTTCGCAATAACTTTTGAATACGTTGCCTCTCAAGAAGGAAACTTCGGCAATGGACGTTTCAGACCCCGGCCTAATTTTTATTACTAAGGTTTTTCAATGTCCGATCAATATTTAGGGCACTTCCCGTTCACTCGTAATGCTAAGTGAAATATCAGCCCGGATGGCGGCTATCGTCAGGCAGCTCGCGAAGCCCCGCCTACGAACTACGAATTCCCTGCCATCTACCGTTCAGACACGACTGCCATCTGTCGGTCGATCCTCACTCAGAACCGGTTCTGCATGCTGTGTGCGTCTGGTCTCAGATGGGCGGACATCTCGAAACCGAGATTGTTCAGTATGGCCTTTTACCAGGCTTTTTAATCCGAGAAAAAAACGAGATTTTTCAGTATGGCCCTTTACCAAATTAACTATACGAATTATTGACCTAGCAGCAGGGATGCAGAGCCTTGAACATTTGAGTCAGCTCCAGCTCCGGCTCCGGTTCCGAGTAAAATGGCAATACGGCTCCGGCTCCGGCTCCCACTCAGGGCAAAATATGACGGCTCCGGCGGATCCGGCTCCCCTCCGGCTATGCGTACCGGTGCATTACGGAAACATTTAAGTTGGGGCATATTGGGGCTTGGCAGGATAACACGAAGGTTCCTGGCGGTTTGATATCTACAAGAACCTAAAATTAAAATTTTAATTAAAAAAATTAACTTGACTGTGTAAATATATTATATTATTATGTATCTCATTTACGTAATTACGTTGACAAACTTATTAAATAATCATTTAATCAGGGACGTAGCCAAGGGGGGGCGGAGGGGGCGCCCGCCCCTCCCTTGAGGTTTTCAGGAGGCCCCCCGAAAGGATTCAGGCCAACGTGGGCCGAAGGCCCACGTTGGCCTGAATCCTTTCGGCCTGAATCAAACGTGGGCCGAAGGCCCACGTTGGCCAAAATCACGTCGGAGGCGAACGAAATTCACGCGGGAATCTAAAAAATGACGTCAGAACAGTCAGGGCCCTCTGACCAGCCTGACAAGTGACAGCTAGGACCCTTCTAATCTCCTGTGAATAACCACTAGTGTCTGTGTCTGACCGCTAGGGCCCCTCTGACTCCTCAGTAGAGAGGAGGCCCTCTGTGGGTAGGAGGCCCTGTGTAGAGAGGAGGCCCCCTTAGAGAGGAGACCCCCTGTAGAGAGGAGGCCCTCTGCAAAAAGGAGGCCCTCTGTAAAAAGGAGGCCCTCCGTAGAGAGCAGGCCCTCTGTAAAGAGGAAACCGTCTGAAATCAGAAGGCCCTTTGAAGAGAGGAGGCCCTCTGTACATAGAGAGGAGATCGTCTGAAGAGAGGAGGCCCTCTGTAGAGGAGGACTCCCTCAGTAGAAAGGAGGTCCTCTGTAGGTAGGAGGCCGTCTGTAGAGTGAAGGCCCTCTGAAGAGAGGAGGCCCTTCGCAGAGATGAGGTCCTCTGTATAGAAGAGGTCCTGTGTAGAGACGAGACTCTGAAGAGAGGAGGCCCTACATAGATAGGAAGCCCTCTGTAGAGAGGAGGTCCCTGTAGAGACTAGAGAGGAGGCTCTCTGTAGAGAGGATGCCCTCTGTAAAGGAGGCCCTCTGGAGAGAAAGACACCCTCAGCAGAGAGGAGGCCCTCTGTAGATAAGAGGCAATCTGTAGAGAGGAAGCCCTCTGTAGATAAGAGGCCCTCTGTGGGCAGGAGGCCCCCGGTAGTCAAAGACAGCGTCGTATATTAAGTACATAAAGTGGAGGCCCACTGTAAGCAAATTACCTTCCGGCTTCTGTTCCCTGCTACTCTCTATAGAGAGTTCTCAGTTCTCACTATATAGTGAGAACTGAGAACTCAGGAAACTGTACAGAATAGACTCCCAACCGCGTCGCCGCCCACTGTAGGAAGGGACAGGGGAGGAGGTCCTCTGTAAACAGAAGGCCCTATCCTATGTAAACAAATTATTTGTATAAATGCGCTCAGAGAAATCATGCCGGGTGCCGTCAACGGTTTTGCCGTCAACGGTTTTACGTGCAGCGGCCGCAAAAACTGCCAAAATAGCCGATATTTTCGGAAACCAGTTTTCGGCAATAACTTTCGTCTCAAAATTTGCACGAACTTCCCTTTACCAGCATCGTGTTCCTCTCGTCAAGACGTGTGGAATAAACTATCAATTGAGCTTGAAAGGTCAATTTGAAAATTTGGCCTCAGGTCAAGGTCACGACCTGACCGATAAGGGCTAAGTTCCATATCAGTCCATCCGTATCGTCGAGCCAAACACAACTAAGGTGTATTCATCGCTCTAGCATGCCTCTATCAAAAGTTATTCGCGAAAAAGTCAGATACCATTGGTGACCTGAGATGACCTCAGGGTTATAAAAAGGGGTCACGGGTGCCATATCAAAATTCCAAGACATACATTTTTTGCATTTTGTCGCTCTTGTGCATTTGCATCTCTGAAAGTTTCAAAGCGTTTGGTCACTCCGTGTAGCTTTGGCAGACATTGAAACTTATGTAGTGCGGTCATTTGACCTGACCTGGTGACCTGACTTTAAGTGACCAGGGTCTGAAATTTTCACAACATATGTAGAAATGATGTAGGATAAAGTGTGGCCGCCGTCGTTTTTGAGATATTCACGGTAAACTGCAGGGGGTGTATAACACCCCCCCCCCCCGGCAGGGCGCGGGTTAATGCATGAACACAGCAGCCCCTTTCTGTAATATATAGTTACCTGTGGCTGTGTTGGTATTTTTACGATGCATGCAATTACCCAAACCATTTATCAGACCGTGATGATATTCCCATAGCCATGCTTCGCACAACTCATAATAATTTATTTGACCGGGAAATTAATATATACCTATCCATCGATTTGTTTGTTTCATCTACGGCGTAAATGAAGCAAACCATCTGGGCCTAGGAAAATTTACTAACGAAACCATGTTTTACTCACAGCAAGTAAACGTGGCATCATTCACACAGAAAGAATTGATAACCGTATAGTTCAATCTTGCAGACGTCAGTCAGGTCAGAATCGTGACAAGCCTATTGGAAAATATAATGAACTGTGTCCTGCTTCGAGTAAACGAGTCAAAATCACCCAATTCTTTCTGAATTACGTCAGACTAGCTGATCTGTAAGCACCCAGGTGGCATTTACTGACAGGGGCACCGGGAAGGATCATCTGAGGCGAGGTGAGGTCATCAACAGTTTTTAGCCAATAAATCACGACATGATGAGGCTAAATAGTTGTTAGTGTAACAAACCGTTCGCCTGGTCATGACGCGCCGATTGGTACTCAGCGTGACCTTCCTAGGTCAGATTTTGAAGTTGACCTAACTATGTAATGTAGGTCGTTATAAACCATATTATTTGTTATGACCTCTGGCGACCTCAATATTGACCTGACCCAAAAAAGTTGTTTACAAAAGTTGTAAGTCGTTCAACGAACTATCAAACGCCGTAGCCGTTTGTCGCTACGATTCGTGCTTTTCGAGTTCTGACGAGGGCCAAAAAGGCCCCCGCCCGATTCAGAGTCTTTCAGAGCCCGCCCGGAATACGGTTAAGCGCTTGAAAGATATATGATATGATAATACACCAAGTGTTACTCTGGCCGTCATCCAGTATCCACCCATTCCTCGCAGATCCTCCCCCTCCTGCTGCGGTCCGGCCGACGCCGCCGCCGCCGGCGGCGCCCGAGTTTTTTTTGTTTTTTTTGTTTGCCAGTTACCATGCCACTCGGAGATTTGTGATATGCGTATGTTTCTTACCGCTGCAGCGGTTAGAATAAAGAAACATACCAGTGCGCTGGCCATATGAAAGCTGAACAAAAGTCTGCATTATATTGTATATGTAATTATGTAGGCATGAGACCCTCTGTAGAAAGGAGGCCCCTTTAGGGAGGAGGCCCTCTGTAGAAAGGAGGCCCCCGGGATTCCTCCGCCCCTGCCTTGGCCAAATCCTAGCTACGTGACTGCATTTAATTATTTTCTGTTATTCTTAAATCATCGTAATATTTGGCGTACGCGTATAGTCTTCCTATCTGGGTGACATTCTTAGCGAGTCGAAGAAAATATTTCATTGATAGAAGTACGAACAGTCAACACTCGGTCCATTCTAAAAAGAATACTCTATGTAGGTAGATATTTGAGCCATCATGTGTGAGTCATGAGGCTGGGTGTGTTGGCAGGAAGCACCGCGTACCAACCCCTACGGACCGCGACTGACCGGTCTCGGGTCAGGTAGCGCCTCAGGCAACGGCCAGCCGAGGCGGAGCTTAGCTCCAACGTCACACTATGGCTCCGCCCCTTGTGGAGTAGCCTCTGCTCACCGAGAGAGTTTCAGGAGCAAAATTTAACATTACGAGTGAACGGGAAGTGCCCTAAATATTGATCGGACATTGAAAAACCTTAGTAATAAAAATTAGGCCTGGGTCTGAAACGTCCATTGCCGAAGTTTCGTTCTTGAGAGGCAACGCATTCAAAAATTATTGCGAAAAAGTCGCGTCCCACGCGGTTTGACGTCCACAGCAGGTATGTTAACCGAGTTTCAAATCAATCGGCCCAACCGTTGTGCCGTTATTGAGGTTGCAATTTTGGGGGTTCTTAAAGGGAGATAATGAGCTTTCTTTTTTCTTAAATAAAAATTACTCGACATCTATACTATTTCTACTGTAGTTTCTATAAAATATGAAAATTTCCTAGCACATTTTCGTATGTGAAAAAGGTTTTTATTTTTGCAAAAAAGAAGCAGTACTTGCAGTACTTGTAACACCCACCGAAATGCGTTGTCCTTCTCTATAAAAAAGTCGCAGTATATGGCGCTTTTGTTTCAAACAGCGACGCTTGGGTTTTTGTTTATGTTATCGCCTTGTCGTTGCTGGGTTGTAAGGATTCTAATTTGAATTAGAGTTAATTCGGTTTAGAATTAATTAGATTCTAATTCGGGGGTACAGTCGTGTACAGGTTGATGGTCCCCTACTCTTTATCCACCGGGTTCCTATGGCTCAGCATTGGCAGCAGCCGCCTGGTACCGGTACGCGGGGGGAGGGGCTCGTCTCGGTGGTTGGGTGGGCTGGGGAGTGGTGTGGGACGTGTTAGTGGACCATGGGGGCTGGGCGGGTTGTGTGGTCACTTGCTGCATTGAACATTTTGCGTCGCTTAACAATTGCATTCCTGTTTTTGCTAAGCACAATGCACGGAAGACCCAGCGAATATAATTTACTTGTGCATTGTGCAAAACGTGATTTGGCACGGTATCGAGGCAACCATAAGTCTTGTGCCACATATATGCATGATATTTAGGCAATACGCTTATGAAAATGGTAGATTGATCGGATTGATCCTGGATGTCAATTCGTATGCTAAATGTCGACATGTAATAAATGACCGAATGAATGAATGAATCAATCAATCGACAATCGACATGTAGATATAAAACCGTATAAATGGCTCGCAACCAATAAAATCAAACCAGATCCTAACTCGGAAAAGTAGCCGGAGCCCCGATGAGGCTCGAACCGGGACTCCACGCCGAAAGTTTTGCCAATGATCCATCATCATTCCACCAAGCTAGAGCGACCGGCACCCGAAACCACATAAACATTCATTGACTTTGCTGCCGACCTCCCGGCCCCGCCGCCCGCCCGGCCAGACTTTGCCCCGGCCGTGGCCACCATCCGGTATAGCTCAGCGTAGGAGTGCTAGACTGTCATACTGACCAGTAGTGAGAGGCCCGGTTCGAGACCCTTCGCGTGCTGGATGCTTATTTCTGTGTCCGAGGCTATGCGATTAGTCCACTTTTCAGAAAGATTATTTGGTGACAGGTCTGTTTTCTTTCTTTGCTGCAATTCATGAGGAGACCGTATGGACCCTTACCTGTCCTTCCGCACTCTACTTGGGAGATGGGTGTTTGAACCCCCCTGGGTTTTGTGAATATCTCTAAAGCGAATTTTTGGAGGGTGTATTACGATCGGTTCTATGCGACAAGTGACCACACACACCCAGCCCCAGGTCCGCTCACTCCCTCCCCACATCACCCCCGCCCCACACCACACTCCAGCCCGCCTCATCCACCGAGCCGAGCTAAATAGACAGGCCTGACCTTTACCCCCCCCCCTCCCCCCAGCCGATGTAACGCAGCGTCCGGTCAAATCGCTCTACCAGGCGACCCGAGCCGGTGTCATACAGTGTGGGTAGGCTGTGCCGCTTCACTCTCGGGTCATGCGGCACAGCCTACCGGTACCAGGCGGCTGCTGCCAATGCTGAGCCATAGGAACCCGGTGGATAAAGAGTAGGGGACCATCAACCTGTACACGACTGTACATAGTGCCTACGCTTCTTTGTTTCCAAGTTTCCAAGCGCCACAAATGAACGGCATGCGCCAGAAACGCAGCCAAATCTTGCGATTGCGACTACGAAATTCATTATTTTGGCGTCAGAGCCTGAAGCGAAAAATACAAGCATATTTATTTCAAAAAGACTTCAGGTTTGTCGAACGGTGTTATGATAATTTTGATAACAGTACTGCATAAGTTTTTCAGTGATGCCGCAAAAGTGTTGTATCTATCTTCTTTTATTGTGCAGTCGGCGGGACCGATTCAAAATTGAGTCGTTGCTACTAAAATAGCAGCATATGGCGTCAGATGATGAACAGGAAAAATAGTTGCGTAAATTTAGACATAAACCACCCCCAAACCATGAATATCTTTTGAAGGCACTATAGACGACCATTAACTAACTAGATGTGATGAAGATCAAATGTAAGGAATACGCTCATTTTACAAAATTACATGCAAGTACCAAAAAGTGATGTAAGTACTTATTCAACGGTCATTTTCAGCGCTCCCCGCTAACGTGACTTCAAGTTGAGATATTTGCGGCAAGGTACCGAATTGAGCAAAATGGTTTTAATTTACATTATAACTTGTTGTGTTTTGTCAGAAAATGGTCCTAACTCAGATTTTGTGGAAAAAGGTCATTATCTATATTATAAATCCTAAAAAGTACCCCGCCGCCGTGTGCGACGTAGTCACTTTGTAGCGCTTATTGCGGCGGCGTCCGTTGAGCTACGGCCGTGAAATTTTACAGCGATGTGGGCCACCTTTACACGTAGGTCGTATTAAATTTTAGACATGATGCGGCCGGGGGTGCGCCCGCGGCGCGTGCTCGCGTGCCCATAGGGTTAACATTAGAATTGGCAAAAACACACTATTGCTCGGGAACGGTGAGGACTACGGGGGTGAAATTTTCGCTGTAAGTCGAACGCGTGCACTCATTTGACGTATCAAATTTTCGAGGGGGTAGGTTCAGCGGTGTGCACGTGGTGGGGCCGCGACCGGCGCCGAGCAGAGGGCACGTGCTTTAGGCTCAGTTGTTCGCTTAAAAAACTGAGTGAAAAGCATTAGAGCCGGCAGGTCATTGACCTTTGACAACGAAGGCCGACACAAGGCACCGCTCGCCAAGGGGATTCGCCAGTACCTAAATACTATTAATTTGTTTTTGCAATATCTCAGCCGTTTCTGGGCCGATTTAGCTGAAACTTGGACTGTCGGTGGTAGGGTAGGGTAGGGTAGGGTAGTGTAGTGTAGGGTAGGGTAGGGTAGGGTAGGGTAGGGTAGGGTAGGGTAGGGTAGGGTAGGGTAGGGTAGGGTAGGGTAGGGTAGTGTAGTGTAGTGTAGTGTAGTGTAGGAGTAGGGTAGTGTAGGAGAAGGGGTAGTGTAGGAGTAGGAGTAGTGTAGGAGTAGGGGTAGTGTAGGAGTAGGGGTAGTGTAGGAGTAGGGGTAGTGTAGGAGTAGGGTAGAGTAGGAGTAGGGTAGAGTAGGGGTAGGGTAGAGTAGGAGTAGGGTAGAGTAGGGTAGGGCGTGCGGTGGCGGGTGGGCGTGCGTTGCGGGCGTTTTTGCGGCGGTATTTGCGGTTTTTTTGCGGTGTTTGTGTTTGGCGGCGGGCGGGCGGGCGTTGCGGGTGTTTTTGCGGTGTCTGCGTTTGGCGGCGGACGGCCGTTTTTTTGCGGCGGTTTGCGGCGGGCGGCCGTTTTTTTGCGGTTTGCGGCGGGCGGCCGTTTTTTGCGGCGTTTCGCGGGTGGCGGCGGGCGATGCGGGCTTTTTTTTGCGGCGGCGGTGTTTGCGTTTTTTGCGGTGTTTGCGTTTTGCGGCGGACGGGCGTTTTTTTTTGCGTTTTTTTTTTGCGTTTTTCTGCGGTTTTCGACGGGCGGGCGATTGTTTCTTTTTTGCGAAGTTTGCGTTGGCGTTTTGCGCGTTTTGCGGTGTTTGCGTTTTGCGGCGGGCGGGCGGTTTTTCACAATTCAAGTCCCAACCTTCGGATTCGCAGTGCTGTTCGACAAGCGCTGCCCGGGCCCGCCTTACAGTTTAATTAAAAACAGCTACCCAAATCTACCCAAATAATACAGATAAAAATACAAGTCAATCACCCAAAGTAATGCACCCGTAACATAACATAAATCAAAACATACAGTAATCGCGTAAACCTGTACCTCTAGTCTCCCTTTAAAAAATGTCCAACTTTACCACGCACCACGTGCGGTGGTTGGCAAGAACGCATGGTGGCCATCACACCACAGAACTTTTACGTCCAAGTGACATTCAGACTTCAGTAAAGAAGACCGCTTGTCAATCGGATGTCCCGCTCCTAAGATATTAGCTTTGGAAGAGCGTCCCCACGGCCGGCCGGCCGCTCATACTCAGGATTTTCCCTTAAAGGTAGTGTGCCAGCTTTCCTGGACCGTATGGAGTTAATGGCCCAGCTAAGTAGAACCGGATTTTTAGAACTTATCCATGCCTTCAAAACTCATGGAAACGTCTTAAATTCTTCAAATTTTGAGTACCCCAGTGCGAAATTCGCCCCGACGGGTTGTCGGTCGTACCCCAACCACATTTCACACCACTATGAACAATAAAGCACACACTGAAATCGCTATTACCGATATGCTTATCCAATCAAGTTTCGATAAACCCGTTCATCATCATCTCCTGCGGTTTCGAACACGCCTGTTAGGTGGTGCGATAGACCGCGCCCAAAGCCAGGGCCCCGGTAACATGAGGTAGCCGAGTCGGGGCAGCGTGCGCTGACCCAAGCCGGGGCCGCGCGTCCTCCCGGTGTCATGTGATAGCCCGGGGCTGCCCGCGGGGATGCGGTAGACCGCGCCCAAAGCTGCGGCCCCGGCTTGGGTCAGCGCACGCTGCCCCGACTCGGCTACCTCACGTTACCGGGGCCCTGGCTTTGGGCGCGGCTTCTGCTCATACTTTGTGGTGCGGTGGTGGTGCGTCGGGCCGCGCGCTCTGACTTCGGCCAAGAAAAATGCGTCAGCTGATCATTGTCATTTCTGCCACTTGTGTGTGGTGAAATGGGGTCATAACTTAAGAGACGGCTTTTTCATATCAATTATTTTACATAAAATCATATTTCAAACCATAAATAATGTTCGACAGCCAAATAAAAGAAACAATACCAATACAGGCTTACAGTTTAAGGCTCGACATTGTGTTGTCTACGATTAGACAGCTGATAACTCATTCCCGTACGTCGTAACTCTATAATGACCTTTGCTTATTGTCACATGTGCGCCGCATTCGCGATTGTTGCCGACGCCTGTTTGCAGGCCAGCCCACTACAGCTGTTATACATATCGAAAAACCGATAAACTTTTAGGCGAAAAAGGCACTATTCCAGGCCCATTTTTGATTTTTTGCGATATTAGTTAAAAACAGAAGCTTCTTATCCTAGGAAAAATAAAATGGGAAATCTTTCAAAGGTGGCACACTACCTTTAATTCAGTATGAACTCGCTCGCTCGCTGCGCTCGCTCGCTCGTAACAAAACTAACATACCACCCTCCCCTCCCTGCCCCTCCCCGCTTCCTCGGTAACGGCTGGGGCCTTCCCACCAATCAGCACGCAGACACGAGATGCGTACTATTGCGTAGCCGGCGCGGGCAGATGGCAAGGCAACGTCCGGGGTTCGAAAAGTCATGAGCATAGGTCATGAGCTTCTCACGTTTGGACTGAAGCTGGCAAAATTGGGGTGTTGTTATTGGTGTGTTTTGTTTTACATACAGAAAGGTCAGCACCATCGCTACAGTCGCATCGCACCATCGCATACAGGTAAGCCGATAAAGGTTGGGCTCCCTCGTTAGTTGAAATTAGATCTCGCGCTCCGCTATGATGCCTGCTTTCCTGGATAGAACCTGCGTGAACGTTGTGGGGGCAGCTCCCCATGACCCTGAAGAGTGTGACGGCAAGCCTACTGCTTTCCACGGTTCCCGCGCTTCTGCTCCCTAAATCCAATTTAATCGGCGCCCCGCTGGGGGGGGGGAGAATCTGTCCCCTCCCGTTTTTCGCCAATAACTTCTAAACACGTTAAGCCAGCGACGTCAAACTTTCAGTACCTTATCATACATCAATTTGACACGTTCCCTAAAAATTGGAGCGAAATCCGTCAGAAATTTTTGGAGAAGTGTGACGTTTTAGTGACGTGATGTTCGCCATTTTCGCCTCAAAGACGGCAAAATTTCAAACGCCGCTAACATCTTTATTATTAAAGGAATCAAGACGTAACAAAAAGTTTAAACGTGATTTAACTTTGTCTATCAAATGGCTATCTCAGTTGTTTGAAAATTTTGGATTTTGGCCCAATTTTAAAAAAACTGACTTTTTGGGGAAAATAATTATAAAATCCAAAATTTTGAGTGTAACGAAAAACCGGAATATATGTCAGAGAAGTGGTCTATGTGCACCTACATACATACCAATTTTTAGAAGAATCGGTTCAAAAATGTGGGAGTTATTCAAAATTTTATTACGTCACGACATACAAAATTTTTGAAAAAAAAAAGATTTTTTGGAAGTTCTAGATCTCGTACGGAAACAAAAATAGCACCATTCGATTCGCCGTGAAAAACTGCATCGGATAGACACCTTTTTAGGCCTTAACAACCAACTTCAACATTTGACCTCACTTGACCTGACCTTGACCTGACCTCGACCTGAAATTCATCCAGAGGTGGTCCATATCACTTATTGAGTGTGCCATTTGAATTCTATGAGTAAAATGACCCATAAAACATGTGTCGCATATGCCCTTTTCTATATTTTGTTTTTGGTGACCTGGCCTGACCTGACCTGACCTTGACCTTGACCTTTGAATGACATTGTATGCAACGAATATTGTCTTGGTAGTCTAAGGACACGTTTTGGGCAATCAGGCTCAGTCCATTCTTCGGCAACTACGGTGCAAGGCCGATACTGTAGAAACTTGCATTTTGTACCCTTCATGGTGTGTCAAAAGTGGAAATAGCCGGTGCGCCGTCTGGCAACCCGGCAGCCCGCCGCCATAGGGAAATTCATGCTTTTTGTCGCTTTTTCGCTCCTTATGAGTCACTTGATCTAATTAGAGCTTAACTAGGAACGAGGCGGGTCACTTGGACGTATTCGGGAGCCGAATACGGTGTTTTGGAGCCAATACCTGGGAAACCCTACCCGCCCAATGCGAGTATCTAAGAGTCTGCATGCCCAAATTAACGCTGAGCGCGGCCGTTTTCGGTCGGTTTTCCGCGACCTTGTGGCGAAATCGCCTTATTTATTCAACCAGGGTGGGCTAATTCGCTTAACTAGGAATGAGGCGTTGAAGAGAATCATTCAAGGAATAGAGTTGTGCAAAAATATTTTTTTTGTATTGTTAAAACTGTATCCGCCCTCGAACGATAAATATTGTTGACCCATCAGAAACACATCCCCTGGAATGCGTTTGGACTTGGCTGGATCTAATATTAGCGAGTATCTGCTAATGCAGTTTCTTGGCTTACACAGTACGCACACAAGCATACATACTTCCTGCCCTTGGTTATCCCTCACTTGAGTGAAAATTTTGCTATAATAACCATTCCAAGCAGTTAACAGGATTTAGTGCAGTGCCAAGTCGGAACCGTTCAGCGCCGCCAGTCTCCCAGGCGGCGCGTAACGGCCGCCGCCGGCCGCGCACCGCCGCTCTGGCAGGGTGTTTGACTTCATATCTCTGTTGCTAGAAAAGTTGTAGACCGATTTACTTGATTCTTGCATGGAAAGATCCGCCATTCAATTCTTAGCAGACAACGAAAAATCGACGTCAATTGCACGATCCGCTGCCCATATTGTGGTACTGCCATCTATTGACAAGGCTGGCGAACTAAAGCCGGGCGGCTATTTCCACTTTTGACACACCATGGACCTGACCTTGACCTGACCTCTGACCTACTTAAGCAAAAAATTTTGGGCTCTTAAGATCCGCCTTGTTGAGAGCTTTTGATTGCCGTTTTCCCCGTCTTTCTACGACCATCGGTTCGGAAGTTAGACAGGGGGGGGGCAGAATCTGCCCCCCCCCCCAGCAGGGCGCGTATGGCTGAATAGTCCAGCGGGGCGCGGGTTAAAAAGAAAATTCGCATGTCGCCTGCTTGCGCGCTGATGTGTTGTTCAAACTGAACTTTTTCTGTAAAAAGCTATTCAGTTTTTTTTTTTACTTGTCATTTGTCAATTCAGGACACTGCCTGGGGGAGGGGGGATGTCACCAATGTCCCCTAGTTTTGGATTCCCCAGTGCATCTTTTAAATCAAACCTTCCTTGATAACACGATGTGCCATTATTTACAATATACTATTACAGCATGACGTTCACGTGAAGTTTTGCCTAGCAAGGCACAAAACATCAGCATTTGCAATCTACTCCTGGAATTGCGCTTCACCGTTTTCGAGATTAGAGATATAACTATGATATATGAGCCGGAGGTACCGACCGCGCGTCAGCGAGCCATAACATAGTCTTGAGTCTACTAGAACGGTGGCAGTGGTGATGAAGCGATACCAGTCCCATTGACCGCACTGCGCTGAAGTGACCCATTCGCAGCCATGGCCCGGCCGGGAGCGGTACTGCTGCTGCTCCTGCTGACGTCAGCGGCCGCGGTCCGGTACCGCTGGCTGGACCCGGTGTCCCTCCACGGTCCGGCTGTGCAGATACTCTCTGCTGAATCGGAGATCGACTGCGGTCTCCTTTGCGAGGGAGCTACTCCTGAAGAGTGCAGCGGCTTCATCTACGGGCCCGTTGACGGCACGTGTCGTCTGTTCTCTGGCGACTGCCGCGGTCCGGCCGTCGTCAGCTCTCAACAGACTACCGAACGCTACATGGCCCGATCCAAATGTTCCGGTGAGAATGCTAGAGTCGGCAGTTTTTTGTGCTATCATCTACGGTGCTACCTTTGGCATATCTTCCAAAACGTTATATTTCCTTGTTTATAGGCTAAGTACATTTTCATAGGCGTAGTCGTTAGATATGAATTTAATCATGGAGAGATGAAAAAGTCAAAAAGACTTGCTTGCATGTCTATAGGATTATGTGTCGGGCATACATATAATCCAGAAGTGTTGTCGTGATTGACAAACAAAAACAAAATGGATTCCATTTCTATTGGAGGCTAAACCACGTTGAGTGTTGACCTTAGGTCAAATATGAGGAATTTCCCAGAATGTACTTAGCAGAGCTATCGAATGCAATGTTGTACAGTTTTATTGTTGCCTGTCAGGGTATACCTGTTACAGTTAGTATGCGAAATCCGTTAGTTTGCAACGGAACTAGTTTCGTTGCAAACTACCTGACCGGCCAGGTAGTTTGCAACGAAACTAGTTCCGTTGCAAACTAACTGACCGTCCAGTTAGTTTGCAAACTAACTAGTTAGGATGCAAACTACCTAGGTACGTTGCAAACTACCTAGTTACTTTGCAACGGAACTAGGTGTGTTGCAACGGAACTAGTTGTAATGCGAAATCGACGAGGCAGTGGCTCTATTTGTCGGTTATATTCAACTCTTATGTAAATTTTAACAACGGCTGTTAAAACAAAGCTGTGTTTTTCTAACGGGTGACACTAGACATAAGAGTAGGACGGGTGGTCACATTCATGGATGAAACAGTGAATTAACGAGATTCGACTACATATGCAATGTGACGATCACTAGCAGATCCAGAGGAGGGGCAGTACCGGGGGCATTTTGCGATTTTGATTTTTTTTTTTTGCGACACACACTAACACCAGTCACCACCGCCGCCGCACAGAACAGAACTGAACTGTATTGACCCATGGCCCGTGGTCCGGGGATAAGCGTGCGATCAAGAATCTGTCTCACCGGCCGACTTATACTGCGACTTGCCTAGCCAGGTGACCTAGCGGTGCCGGGCCATTCGGTAGCAGCCAATCATCAAAGGGCAGGCTGCGTCACAGACTGATCGGTTGTGGATGTAGGAGCTCGTCAGCGCACTATGGTTGGAAACGGCCTCACGGATGGCCGTGGGCAATCTCGGAATATATGTATATTTGGGGTGTCATTCTGTTGGAAATTGATGAAATGTTTTGAATTGGGCAGAAAAAATTATTTAGTTGCGCATTTAGTCTCCATTATTGTACGTGGAATCGGGAGTTTCTGAGAGTGGCTTTTTTGGTGCGCCGTCAAAGGTTTAAACAACCGCGCTGGTGATAGCATGTGGAGTACCTCCATGACGTTGTAAAACTGGATTATTATATATCAAAATAATCCTTGTTATGTTGGCTATCGAGTGGAGTGACTCTTTTTCCCATGCGTGTTCAAAATCAGGAACGGCATTGCATTCTGTTTGCAGTGTCACCACAGCAATATTTGCAAAATTACGTTTATGTTTCATTGGACATACAAAAAGTTCTCCATCGACCTCCATTGAGCTTTTTGGCAGAATAAGTCTCTGTTCAATTCTGCGTAAGGGGAACGTAAAAGCAGACTGCGCACTTGTGCGCAAAATCGTCCGTGAAGCTTCATCTCCCGAGGCGTACCTACCCGTCGCTTCGTTAGCACCAGGTCGGCTCGTCAGTCTTGCAATCGCTTATCCTTATAAATGATGGTAAGAAGCAGGGTTGCGGAGTCGTGGTGGAGCCAAATCCGACTCCGACTACGACTCCGACTCCTGACTCGTTGCCATGACTCCGGCCGACTCTGTCTCCGACTCCGGACCCCTGCCAGTGTTTCGGAGTCGTGATGGAGCTGTTCCGATTCGGACCGACTCCGACTTCCACTGCGGGCTCCTGACCGACCCCGACTCCGACTCCGACTCCTGGCTCGTTGCCACGACTCTGGGCGACTCTGGCTCCGACTCCGACTCTGACTCCGACTCTGACTTCGACTCCGCACCCCTCGTAAGAAGTAACTGCTCGCCGCTGCACCTGGAGTATGGATATCGTGCAAACGTGTATGGATATCCTGGAGTATGGATATGGATATCCACCGACAGAGCAGACATACAGACATGCTGTAAACGCCATTACACTGCCAATACCATGGCAAATCAAATGGCTATCTATGGTTTTTGATCATCGTTCTACATTTCCCAAAATCTTGAACTGAATGTTGGCAATTTCTCGTGACTACTTCACGACCATGATGCATGCATTTCTGAAATTGATCTTTTTTCAACCAGCTACGTACTCGTATGATAAAATGAATGTCACCATCGTGTTCTACGCCCAAAAGTACCCATAAAACATGTGTCATGCATGGGCTGCGAATAGGTACCAGTTTTAATTTTCGGGGTTATGTGCTTACCTGATTGACCTGACTTTGACCCTGGCCAGTGGCCTATGTTTGACTGACCCCTACATTGATCTGACACTCTTTTAGCACTTATATGAAGGGTTGTGACAGTTGTGACAGATTGTTTAGGACCAACTGATGACTGAATTTATTTAGGACCAACTGATGACGATATAATCGAAACGCGAAACGCGAGGCACCGATTGCGAGGTTCTAAAGTCCATGCTACTGAAAACCCGATTTCAAGTGTTTGACCTGACCTTGACCCGACCTGTGACCTCGAAATTCAACTTTAAAGTATTCATGTGAATCGTCTCGTCGCGTTCTTCTTTCGTTTGCCGCGCCTCGTGCGCTTCGCTGCGCCTATTTGTTCGCGAGTTATCGGCTGGGGGCGTTGAACGCCCCCCCCCCCCGGGCAAACGGCGGATGGGGAAATACCCCAGCAACTGCCGGGTTAATCTGACGCATGTTTTGTCATTTGATCGTCATTTTATTTCTTACTTTTTTGCCCAATCTAAAAAAAAATCATAAATACTCTTTCTCCAAATTTTTGACCGTTTATGACCAATAGTAAGACACTGTGCGTCACTACGTTGATATGTCTTGCCCTAAAGCATAACAACAATATCCATTCAGTAATAGCAGTATTCAAAACATGTTCAAAATGCCTCGCGATATCGATAACATAACGAAAGACATAGGCGACTTATAACATACTTGCAATGATGACGTCACACACGCGTGACGTGACGTGACCTCGTCATTTCTGAGTTACTGTATGATGCACGAAAGACACTGGTATACCTATGCAAAGTTTCATCGCAGTCGGTCTACGCATTAACAAGTTATGGGCAAAACATTTTTTCGCGTTGACCCCCGGCCATCCGTGAGGCCGTTTCCAACCATAGTGCAGCGGCGCGGTTCTGGAATAGGGGAGACCGGGGAGGTATGGGCCGGTTTTGTGTAAAGGCAATTTTCTTCCTGTGGGCAGTGGCTAGACCCGTTTTTTTCACTCTGTGTACGTAAAATTGCTTTTCGCCTGCAGTGTGCCTGATATTAGGCATCTTGGACCAACTATTTTGTATCGAGATAACTTTCAATTAATCATGCACTTTTTCGATCCAGCAAATACACCGGGAAGTATGGGCCGGTGCTATGTTTCATATTCTTTTCTCGACGATGAGAACAATACTCGTAGCTGGTACCTTGATCTCTCTTAGAGCCACCGCATAAGCGGCCAACAGCTTACTTCATGGAAGTCACTTGGGCACGTAAGTATTTGGTAAATTCAACATGCTCCACGAAATAAGATAAATAACATTGTTTTCTGTTTGAATGAAATTTTTAGTTGAATGTTCGACCTTGCGCGGCAAAAATAAAACTTATTGAAGAGGACATTCAATGAAAGCATCATTTTTAATTCTTGTAGTGCTCTTTGTATGTAAGGCATGTAGGTGATTGGTAAATTCCTTTTTAATGACCTCCTTACAAATTATTTATGTTTTTGATGTATTTAGCTTGATACAAATTTTCGGCCACGGGCCTTGATCACATATCAGTTTAAACACAGACACGAAAGACACACAGACACCAATGCAGTTACAGTTTTGCCAGTTTTTCAGTTTCTGTACAACTTCGCGTGATAAAAAAGCACAATATACCTACAGTTCTAAGGAATATGTTAGATGGGCCCAACAAAAACGATCATAGACAACCTAATAGGTCAAAAATTAACTTTAAATTCGTTTTCGTATTCGATTCATTCATCTACTTTTCAACGTTCACTCATGTACATGCACATAAAACCCGATAACTACATAATGTACCACGATGATACATTTCGATTCAGTTGCGGCTTTAGCTTTCGGATTTGTAGCGACTCACTTATCTTTCGGTGTGGATGGTCGCCGGTTTTTTGAATGATTTCCACCGTTAGAGGAATTTCACCCCTTTGAAGTTCTAATTCTCTGTGAGCCGATCTAAAGTGATCACCAATGGGTGTGTCTCGGGTCTTGTTCTTGGCGCTTACGACATGCTCATTAAAACGTAGCCTAATAGGCCGTTTTGTCTCGCCCACATATGTTACTTCTTCTCCACCTTTCTGGCAGGCGCTACATGTGATTCTATACACTACACCTGCGGTTAGGCACTTCCCTTTCAATCCCGACTCACAAGTATTGCAAACTCGCGACCCTGCTGGGCACTTGGGATGGGAGAGGGCAGAACGTGTGAGGCGGCTTTTCAATGTGTTCTTGCTTTGCCAGGCTACTCGCAAGTTTAAATCAGTTTTTCTCACGATGGCATTGACTTTGGCACAGACGGTCTCGTCGATATATGGTAGAGTCAGGTACCCGTCTAGCTGCTGTACTTGCTGCTTTTTGTGGTGCCGGTGCTCTCCATTTGTCGTCGGATGTGTCTCTGCTCGGGTAGCCTCTCGTTGCAGCCTCCGCACCAACTGTTTTCTGTAGCCGTTTTCTTCGAATAGCTGCTGTATCTTCTGGCAGGAGCGAGCACGTGCCGCTGCATCTGACGACAGTCTGATGGCGCGTCGAAACTCGGCTCGTATCACTGCCTGCTTGGTCTTCATGGGATGTGATGATGTTTGATGGATGATGATCCCGGAGTGATTTGGCTTTATATATAGCTCTGTTTGGTACTTGGAATTTGAGTTCACAGTGATGAGAGTGTCCAGAAACGGTACGTTTCCAGACTTACTGCTATCTTCCAGAGTGAACTTGATTCTCGGGTGGATGGAGTTGAGGTACTCGAGGAACTTGTTCAGCTCGTCTCGTCCGTGAGTCCAGACTCCAATGGAGTCATCAATATACCTCGAGTAGAACTCTGGTTTCAGCACTGCATTGTCCAGTGCACGCGTTTCGAATTTGTGCATGAATATGATGGCTACTGGGGGTGCCACCTTGTTGCCCATGGCGATGCCGACTCGCTGTCTGTAGAACTCGTTGTCGAATTCGAATACATTGTTTTCGAGGCAGTGGGTGAGAAGGCGGGTGACGTCATTTGGTTCTAGTCCACACAGGTCGATTTCGGCTCGGTGTTCGTCTATCATATCGGCAACTGCTGACACGGCTTCGTCTAGAGGGATGCTGCCATAGAGATTAACGACATCGATGCTAAATACTATAGCACCTGGGGGCAGCTGATGTCCCGGAAACTTGTCGCCCAGTCGTTTCAGGTATTCACCCGTGTTTCTGAGGTGTGCTGGAACCTTTTCCAACAGCTGGTTCAGGATCCTCTCCAATAACCAGGACGTTTTCTCGGTTGGTCCACCACATGCTGAGTCACCCGCCTTCTCACCCACTGCCTCGAAAACAATGTATTCGAATTCGACAACGAGTTCTACAGACAGCGAGTCGGCATCGCCATGGGCAACAAGGTGGCACCCCCAGTAGCCATCATATTCATGCACAAATTCGAAACGCGTGCACTGGACAATGCAGTGCTGAAACCAGAGTTCTACTCGAGGTATATTGATGACTCCATTGGAGTCTGGACTCACGGACGAGACGAGCTGAACAAGTTCCTCGAGTACCTCAACTCCATCCACCCGAGAATCAAGTTCACTCTGGAAGATAGCAGTAAGTCTGGAAACGTACCGTTTCTGGACACTCTCATCACTGTGAACTCAAATTCCAAGTACCAAACAGAGCTATATATAAAGCCAAATCACTCCGGGATCATCATCCATCAAACATCATCACATCCCATGAAGACCAAGCAGGCAGTGATACGAGCCGAGTTTCGACGCGCCATCAGACTGTCGTCAGATGCAGCGGCACGTGCTCGCTCCTGCCAGAAGATACAGCAGCTATTCGAAGAAAACGGCTACAGAAAACAGTTGGTGCGGAGGCTGCAACGAGAGGCTACCCGAGCAGAGACACATCCGACGACAAATGGAGAGCACCGGCACCACAAAAAGCAGCAAGTACAGCAGCTAGACGGGTACCTGACTCTACCATATATCGACGAGACCGTCTGTGCCAAAGTCAATGCCATCGTGAGAAAAACTGATTTAAACTTGCGAGTAGCCTGGCAAAGCAAGAACACATTGAAAAGCCGCCTCACACGTTCTGCCCTCTCCCATCCCAAGTGCCCAGCAGGGTCGCGAGTTTGCAATACTTGTGAGTCGGGATTGAAAGGGAAGTGCCTAACCGCAGGTGTAGTGTATAGAATCACATGTAGCGCCTGCCAGAAAGGTGGAGAAGAAGTAACATATGTGGGCGAGACAAAACGGCCTATTAGGCTACGTTTTAATGAGCATGTCGTAAGCGCCAAGAACAAGACCCGAGACACACCCATTGGTGATCACTTTAGATCGGCTCACAGAGAATTAGAACTTCAAAGGGGTGAAATTCCTCTAACGGTGGAAATCATTCAAAAAACCGGCGACCATCCACACCGAAAGATAAGTGAGTCGCTACAAATCCGAAAGCTAAAGCCGCAACTGAATCGAAATGTATCATCGTGGTACATTATGTAGTTATCGGGTTTTATGTGCATGTACATGAGTGAACGTTGAAAAGTAGATGAATGAATCGAATACGAAAACGAATTTAAAGTTAATTTTTGACCTATTAGGTTGTCTATGATCGTTTTTGTTGGGCCCATCTAACATATTCCTTAGAACTGTAGGTATATTGTGCTTTTTTATCACGCGAAGTTGTACAGAAACTGAAAAACTGGCAAAACTGTAACTGCATTGGTGTCTGTGTGTCTTTCGTGTCTGTGTTTAAACTGATATGTGATCAAGGCCCGTGGCCGAAAATTTGTATCAAGCTAAATACATCAAAAACATAAATAATTTGTAAGGAGGTCATTAAAAAGGAATTTACCAATCGAAAGCATCATTTCATTGATTTAGGATCAACGGGGGTGGGTGGCCCGAACCTCTCGGTTAGGACGCCAGAATGTGCGTAGCATCTCAGCTCATAATCTTGCAACAAAGCTTCAAATTGTCTATCCAGTCCTACTTTGCATGCTTTACTTTACTTTTTGTTAGAGCTGGTCTGACATCATTAAACGAGCCTGGTTCAAATTTATCACGGATTTTTTTGTAACTATGTACCGTATTTTACTCGAAGAGGGCAAGAACGCTTTATCACCGCTCATTGCCAAGGAAGACTGAGGAAGATTTCGGAAATCACGTGGGTTGTATAACGGAATGGCTGCTACCAGTTTACGCGGTCAAATGTGTAACCCTCGCCGGCACAGGGGGGGGGGGGTGATGCACCCCCCCCCCTAAGGTTTTTCGCGAATAACTCGCGTAAAAAGCGGCCGATCGCGACGAAACTTTCAGCACCCTCGCAATAATCAATTTTACACCTACCCTGAAAATTTCATGACCCTGACCCAAATGACCTTTGACCTGTGACCTCTTTTCCGAGACCATGTTTGGCCGGAATCGCGATTCGGCGTATGTCGGCTCGCATTAGCCGCGCGTTTGCAAGCTTTTCGTGGTTTCAAACGTTCAAACATGTGATTTGATGTTGCATTTGGGTGACTTCCAGACATTTGGGTGGGTGTCAAGGTCACCTGAAGGTCAGGTCAGGTCATTGACCTTTGCTGACCTCGGGTGACCTCGGTTCACTTTTTCGAGTTTTACATGTTTCTAGGCTAGTTTTTGGAGCTGAATTCGAATTTAGCAACCATTTGGACATTTACGAAGCAGTTTTGGTGCCTTCGAAACATGTTACGAAGCTGTCAGAGGCGGTTGACACGTATTTCGAATGCCCGTCACAACCCCTACCGGTTGACCTGACCTGACCTGACCCGACCTGGTCTAAATGCTTAAAGACATCATCTCTGATCAAAACTAACACGATATTCGTGATCAGCACCCCGGAGAACCACATAGCAGCCACACTTTACGACTTTCTAACAGGTCCCGATTTTCCCGGTTTTCGGGTTATTGACCTGACCTGGAAGGTCACCCGATGACCTAGGACCTTAAAGTTGAGTACCATCGGCTTCGTCTCGTGACGGGCAACACGCTCGTTTTTTCCGCGAAGCTCTAGCTCGATCAGGGGCCAAACGTGAGGGGGGGTCGTACCCCCCCCCCCTTGTGCCGTCGAAGGACGCAAAATGGCCTGTGCCGGCGAGGGGTAAAAATACGCAACACTTCTTCAAAACTGCGATGGTCCATACCTTCGGGGGGCCCATACCTCCCGGGTCTCCCCTATTCCGAAATCGGCAGCAGAACCTTTCTTTCCGCTTATGTCTACGCATTTATGGTGATCACTAGCGGTTCCAGAAAGATGGTCTTAAACGTTGCGGGAGACATAATCCCAAAAAGTTTCTCCCAATTCCAAAAACCTTTCAGATTTTGATTCCATTCCTTACACACGGCTGTGCAGTCTAAAACAAGTATTTGATTATAAAAGTTGTTCAGTTTTCTGAATTGCTGTTAGCACTGTTTTGAGAGACATGCTTAAACATATAATCAAGTAAAGTAACCCTACTCTCATAGTTAATATCCAAAATCGTCAGAAAAGGGCCTGATAATTCCGAGGAGCTTTCGGTTTACGCCTTCTTCAACTCGCTCTACTTTATTTTCCGAAGAGCTACAGTAGAGCGAGTAGAGAAAAGTAGGGAAAGAGTAGGAAAGAGTAGGGAAAATAAAGTAGAGCGAGTTGAAGAAGGCGTAAGCCGAAAGCTCCTCGGAATTACCAGGCCCTTTTCAGACGGTTTTGGATATTAACTATGAGAGTACGGTTACTTTACTTGATTATATTGTTCAGTTTTCGTTTCATTCTCATAATAAGTAAATATTTGTCGCTTTCGGGCGCTGCGTGGATGGCGGAGCGATTTCGGGCGCCCCCCACCTCTGGATCCGCCAGTGATCGTATAACGTTATGTAGTCGAATCCGATTAATTCACTGTTTCTATCCTAAATGTGACCACCCGTCTTATGTCTAGTGTCACCCGTTAGAAAAACACAGCTTTGTTTTAACAACCGTTGCTAAAATTTACATAAAAGTTGAATATAACCGACAAATAGAGCCACTGCCTCGTCGATTTCGCATTACAACTAGTTCCGTTGCAACACACCTAGTTCCGTTGCAAAGTAACTAGGTAGTTTGCAACGTACCTAGGTAGTTTGCATCCTAACTAGTTAGTTTGCAAACTAACTGAACGGTCAGTTAGTTTGCAACGGAACTAGTTTCGTTGCAAACTACCTGGCCGGTCAGGTAGTTTGCAACGAAACTAGTTCCGTTGCAAACTAACGAATTTCGCATACTAACTGTAAAAACAAAATGGATTCCATTTCTATTGGAGGCTTCTACTTTAGCAGAGCTAAACCACGTTGAGTGTTGACCTTTGGTCAAATATGAGGAATTTCCCAGAATGTACTTTAGCAGAGCTATCGAATGCAATGTTGTACAGTTTTATTGTTGCCTGTCAGGGTATACCTACACCGATTTTTGAACTAAAGTCGAACTAGGTGAAATTTGACCTTTGATGACCTCAGTGAAGACCTGATTTCGACCCGACACAAAACAGACGAAATACCTTATGATTTTTAACACCCTTTCGAACGCCGCTTATCGTTAGCCGCTGTGGTCGCAGGAGTCGAGTTGACGGACCCCTCCCCCCGCCCCCCGCACTTCCCTCAGCAGGGCAAATGCAAAAGAAAATCCAAAAGTCCCAGAGTGGCGTTGGTTAATCGCTGTACAATACTTACCACTAACACGCTTGGGCGAAGAACGAGCGAGCGAGGGAGTTGAAGCCCTGCACGTACGAAAGGGCGAAAGGGTGCTTCCCATTGGCTTGAGCACGGCGCTCTATTAGCCGGCCACTATAGCGATGTATAGGTACCAAATTTGGAGGCAATTGGCCAAACCGTACCCGAACTCTGGAAGCGGCACCCTGCACGTGCTTACTGCAAACTGGGTCCAAAGTGACTTGCACGGCACTCTACCGCTTTCGACTTTTGACTTTTGCCGGTCCCTAACCGCTTACCAAATTTGAGCGCAGTCAGCCCAGCCGCTGTTGAAATCTAGAAACGCCCCCTGCGCGTGCGCACGTGGCACGTGCAGTGGCACCCTAACATAACACATGGGAATGCAATGCCTGGTGGTTGCCTACCTACATGCCAAGTTCCAGCGAAATTGCCCCAGTAATTCCCGAGTTATTGTAATGGGAACAAATTTGACACTTTGAATTTTGCACGTTCAGTTGGAGTGACCCACACGCATCGAGAATATCCGATATTTAACAGAAGGGATGCAACTATCCTACAAAAATAACCGCAAGCCAGCGGTTGCCGAAATATATCTCTCGAAATCGCTACTTCGGCAGAACAACTTGAACACCCATAGCTTTTCACGTGGCACGCGCCACGACGGTCAACTAGATGAATCAAGAGTATTCAACTACGGGGTAGAAGGAATGGGGCTACCCAGGAAAAAGACCGCAGGTCAATCGGCCCAGCGGTTGCTGAGATGTAAGCGACCCAGCCGCTCATACTCAAATTTCTGCTATTCTACATAAGACCTCGCTCGCTCGTAATTAAAGCTCAGTGCATGCCGTCATAGCCTGGGGAAAATGGTCCAGGTTCTGATGTAAAAGCAACAGTGCACATCATTCGCAAAGTCCTTTCATTTTCGTAGCATGGCACGTGTTCTAGGCATGGTTCAATGAAATATGGCTCAGAATGTAATAGAAATGTTGGACACAATTCAGTAAAAGCAGCCAATTTCGGCAGAGTGTTTTAGTGCACCGCTAGTTAGACCGAGTGCATGTAGTTATTACGCATTCCCTGGAAAGAGGGCAAGCAGATTAAAAGATATGCAGTTCATATTCAATCATTTTAAAGCTCTGTCTATCTAGCTTCTATCTACGTAGGGTTAAAAAATTCCAAGTAGCCTTCCGCCTTTACCTTATATGATGAGCGATCGCTTGGGTCTGGGTCTGGACCCAATGTTCGTTAGACGACCTGTAGAACTTAACTTACTTTTCCAAGTAGTTATAGACGACTTACAAATGTAAAACCCAATACCTATATCCAAGATAATAATTTGGTTAGTTTAATTTTAGTCAAAGCTGTCTACTCCATATTTTACAGGTGACGCATCCGATCCCTGCGCCTGTCCGGCCGGCTTCAGCCGCTGTGCCGGCCGCTGTCTGAAGCGACTGGACCTGGCAGTCTTCTACCCCGAAGCGGAGAGCCAGTGCGCCGCGCTGGGCGCCCACCTGGCCGTGCCCCGCTCAGACGAGGAGAACCAGTGCGCCATAGACGCCGCCACTGATGTCGAAGTGTGGCTGGGTATCAACGACACCGTCACCGAGGGGCAGTTCGTCGGCGCCGACGGCTGCGGCACCGCGTCGTCCACCGGTCCCCAATGGGTGGAGGGGCAGCCTAACGACCTCTCCGGTCAGGACTTTGTGGTCCTGTTCCCGGTAGAACGAGGTAGCGGCTGGGCTGACGAACCAGCTTTATCACTGTATAGGCCCCTGTGTCAACTGGGGGCCTGCTATCAGCCTGGCTGCCTATGAAGTCGCTCACTGGCGAGCCCAGCGGCTAGCTGATAATTGATATGTCGTCAAGATTAGTCCCGTAAAGTGCACCGTATGAGTACTATGTAGGACTTAACGATATGATATGATGGGCTTGCTTAATGACGACAGCTTGCGTTTCATGTTTGGGCGACACAACTTTGATATTTCACCAAAGCGCTTTAGAATACCCTGCGTCGTCGTTTGAAATGTTTGACAATTCACAGCCTCATCAGTTTAGGGTTTATTACGTCAGTGTTGTCAGTGGTGTGTGTATGGTTGCTACGTTGCAGGCTGCACTCTGGCTTATTTGATATCACGGAAAATGGCCACATTACGGTAGCTACTGAGCTTTGTTGCACTTTGCGCTAGTGCCTCCGTCTCGGACGCTTTCTTGCAATTGCTTAATAACCCTGGCTTTGCTGAGGGAGGGGGCATTACGCCAGGTTTTGTGTGCCTGTTGAGAATTATTTTATCATGATGTAACGTTTTAAAAAGGTTGTGTTTTATTTCCCTGACTTCACCTGTTAGTGGAGAGCTCTTGGTGACAATCGCAAATAAACAATAAACAAAAAATAAAATCAGTTCAATTTTTTAGCTATCAGAGTTTAAGTGGCGTCAAAATTGCTTAGTTTTCGTCAAATAAAATGGCAAACGTTTGAGAAACAATAAAGTTAGAAGAATCGACAAACAAGCATGCCTCAAACCTCGCCGGACCTATCGGTTTTCTACATACTTTCGGCCGAGGGAGGGTGATACTACTCCCACTCTCGTCGTTTCGCCTCGAATTAAGCCAGATCGTCCATCTAAACGTTGAACTGAAGTTGCGGTTCCAGGAGTATTTTTTTTTTTTGTACTGAACTGTCGCAAAAAGTGACAACACTATAATGACTATAATGATCTCTCTCTCCTCTCTCTCCTCTCTCCTCCTCTCCTCTCTCCTCTCTCTCTCTCTCTCTCTCTCCCTCTCTCTCTCTCTCTCTCTCCTCTCTCTCTCTCTCTCTCTCTCTCCTCCTCTCTCTCTCTCTCTCTCTCTCTCTCTCCTCTCTCTCTCTCTCTCTCTCTCTCTCTCTCCTCTCTCCCTCTCTCTCTCTCTCTCTCTCTCTCTCTCTCTCTCTCTCTCTCCCCCACTCTCTCTCTCTCTCCCCTGGACGCAAGCGTCATCTGTATTTCTATTTCAGAGAGGCGACATCTACATCAAACGCATAGTTACGGTCTACGGAACGATCGATGCTACACTGTGGCCGTTTTCACGACGGAACTTTCGCAGAGGAACTTATTGATACCTAAAAAGTACCTACCCTTAGAGGCCTTAACATCCCTCAAACTGAAATATTTCATGTTCAAAATAATTTTAGAAGTTTAAATCGGGGCATTTTTGCCCTCAAATCACTTATTATTTACAAACACAGCAATTTTTGGTTCTAGTAGCCCACCTTTCGACTATGAGGTATTAAATCAGCGTGGCAACTTGCTCCCTCTTTGCTCCCTCGGGTATCTAATTCCGGAATTCTTAAAAACAGGAAAGTATATATCGAGTTCTCTTTTATACCTATTCAGTTATGTTTTAATGGTGATTAAAATATGACAAATTTTTTAATTACATTCATATAAGAAAACACGCAAAACAATGAAACAAAAATAACTACGGCAGATAATTACCTTCAGGTATCTAATTCCGACCAATCAGCACCTCAGTAGGATATGACGTCATGCAAGAATGGTGGTGAAGGCCGTTTGCAGTCCCGGCCGGTAGGTCACGTGACCGCCGGGCGCCTCGGGTCACGCGGCGGTCGGGAGTCGGACGCGGGGCGTGGTCGCGGGCGGACGCGCGGGCATCATGCTTTGCTTGCTTGCTTTGTCAACTTCATATAACTTACTATCGCATTCGTGTGAAAGCCAAACACTGCTCAGTGCCCTTAGAAATTGAGTTTTGGAAAGCTCAAGTCCCTATAGCTCCTCAGGTCGGCAACAGTTGAAGCCTCATCTGAACCCATGTGAAAAAACGAGGGTAAGGAACCTTGTGTTGCTTTTTCTTTTACCGTCATAATTATCTCAAACCATCACAATTTTGAGTTGCCACATTGTCTGCTTCACTACATTCGTGTAAAACTTGGGTGAAGGCTGGTGGCTCAAAGAAAGGTGAAGATATTTCTTTAAGTGCCTAATCCGTGAAATTGAAATATCCCGGCTTTACAAATCTACACTTTTCATTTTCTCCACGATACATTTTTTAAAATTGTTTAAATTTTATCTACATTTGTTAAAATCGGGGCTTTGGTTTTGTGTAAACTAGATCATAAAGTTTACTATAGTTTTGTGTAACCTGATGGCTGAAGAAAATAGTAATTTTGCTAAAATGATGTGCGGAAATTTGTTGCTTTCCAAATCAAATTACTCATACCTATATTTCATTCAAAATTAGGAGGCATTATTACTGTTTTTCCTTGTAACATGAACTGAGTTTGGGTACGGTGCTCCGGAAACGTTGTGGAACTTTAAGCTAGCTAGAGCAGTTTCCATAAAAATTGCTTAGATAGTTGACATGGCTTGTTGACAACTCTTTTGCTGTTTCTAAAAAAGTGGAAAAAATATTTTCCTGCATTAAGCACACAAGGCATGTTATTCTCATAAGCTATCGAATGTGTGTGTGTGTTTTTTAAGTTGTTTTTTAAGCTTTTAAGCTGTAACTTCAGTTACTTCACTTTAGAACATATTGCCCAGAATGCGTCACTGATCATGAGCTGGTATATCATATCATGTAGCAAATACATAAATGAGAATAGTGTGTCATGAATTTTTGTGCATGCTTCTGGATCATCTGTAATTACATCAAAGGCTCGGCTCAAGAGTGTCCTGCCGACCAGCTTATGCCCAACCCTTTCTGTCCGCAGAACGTCGCCTGCGACTCCCGCACACCGTTTGCCCCCCGTCCGTACTGGTCTTCGCGCTGCGAGCCGCGCTGGAGTTCGCGGCGGCGTCGTGGAGCTCCCATCGGGACGGCGTGTGATGCCCGCGTCGAGCTTATAAGCCGTGAGCTTCGATTGGCGGCTCACGCGGTCACCAGCTGTATGTACAGCCTCGGCCCGACGACCCCCTAATGGCCGAGACCGGCATACCCCCGGCAGGGGTCCGCTGTCCGGCGCAGCGCTGGCCGCCCGCATGCTATGCTACTTTTGGCTGTATCGCTGCCCAGCGGGAGCGCGCTCCACGCTGCGGAAGAGGTACACGTTGCGACCCGACTGAGGACTGCAACCGGATGGTGACACGTCGGCCTCTGCGCCCTGGCCGGGGCAGGCGTGACCGACGTCACAGTGGAGGAACGCCCAAACAAGACCAGCCCACCGTCGGAGCAGCATGGAAATATCATGTTCTGCCTGGACGTCGGACCCGGCGGCGGCGCAGTGCACCTGCACACTGCGGAGAGGGGCGCTGGAGGCTACTCTGGAGCTTCTGCCATTCCGCGGCGCGACTGCTGGCAAAACGGCGGCGATTGAGGCGGTTGGGAACAGCTGCAGCAATGGTGATGGCGGTGATGGCGACATGGCGGTTTGGGACTTCATCTCAGCGCGGCCGCCGCCCAGGCGCCGCTGCGCCCGGCTGCTCAGCCACCTACCGGATGGCGGGTGTGGCCCTTACGGCCCTCACGCCCGTTCGGTCTGCGGCACGTTGTGGGGTGGCGGTCGCGGGGTTAGCGGCGTTGGACTTCGTCCTTTATCCAGACTGCACCGCACCATCTGAACGGATGGATCTGCCAAGAAAGATGACATCCAAGGCGGCTATGAGGCGATCACAAAGCTTCACCAAGAGCTTCTCTTTCATGGGGCCGGCCGGCCGTTAAGTCGCAACACCGGCTGCCGAGTGCCAACAGCTGCGTGCGCTGGCGCCGACGCGTTGTGGGCCGCGCTGCTGACGCCCAAGCTGCGATATCAACCATCTATGAATAAGTGGCAGCGGTGGCGGCTTGTCAGTTGTTAACGTGCCTTAACCCGCGCCGTGCTGGGGGGGGCGTTTTACGCCCCCCCCCCCTCAGGTTTTTCGCGAATATCTCAAAAACGGCGGCGCGCAGCGCCGCTGTTTTGGTACACGTGTTCCTACATCATTTCCGCACATGTTGTGAAAATTTCAGACCTAGGCCGTTCAAGGTCAGGTCACCAGGTCACGTCAAGTGACCTTACCTCAGAAAAAGTTCAAAGGCTCGCTATAGCTACACCGACTGAACGATCACTTTGAAACTTTCAGCGATTGATATGAGTAACAGTATGTATAAAATGTATATCTCGGATTTTTGATATCTGTGACCTAAGGTCAGGTCAATTTGCGACCTCTCCATTATAAGTCAATGGGAGAAATTGAAATGCGCCTCTTTTGGACGAATATCGTTCAAAACGCTCTCAAACATCGGTTCATAGGTAAACATGACACACTGAATAGGAAAAATGCACCTGTGACCCCTCTGTGTGCCCCTGAGGTCATCTCAGGTCATGAACGGTCGCCAGCAGTTTTTTGGCTATAACTTTTGATAGAGACGTGCTAGAGCGGTGAAAACACGTCAGATGTGTTCAGCTCGACGATACGGATCGACTGATATGCAACATGACCCTTTTCGGTCAGGTCATGACCTTGACCTGAGGTCAAATTTTCAAAATGACCTTTCAAGGTCAACAAATAGTTCATTCGACGCGTCTCGACGAGAGGAACACGATGCTGGCAAAAGTAATGTCATGGCGCTTATGAGTCAAAAGTTATTGACGAAAAAACGTTTTTCGTAAAAACGGCTATTTTGGAGTTTTTGCCCTCTGGAGGCTAAACCGTTGACCTGAGGTCAAATCTGAGAACATTACTCAGAAAGGTCTGTAAAAGGGCTATCGAATGCGCTTTTCCGCGGCGCTGTAGCTCTATCGGTTCCCGAGATAGCCGTTGGCAGTTTCCAAAATGTTGAAATAGTCAACATTTACCTTTGGTGACCTCTGGTGACCTGACCTTTGACCTGACCCAAAAAATGACAGAAGTGTTTTCGTCCTTATTTTTGACGCTCTTTCGATTGCCGCTTACCGCGTGTCGCTACGTGGCCCAGGAGCCGAGTTAGACGGGGGGGGGCGTGAAACGCCCCCCCCCCCCCAGCACTCGGCGGAAAGTTCAGGCCACCAGCACGGCGCGGGAACAGACGTTGCGAATAGCCCGCGTTGGAATCGCATGGTTGGGAACACAACGCAAGTAAAAATGGGCTTCCTTGATGAACCTACTTTTTAAGCATTGTAGCCTTTGTAATTTGGATGTTTTGCTGTAGATATTATTTTCTACATATATACTATATAGGCACTCACGTGCTTTAAATCGCGCAATGCAATTGAACCATGGTAAAGACAATGATAATGAACTGAGAGCTGACATGCCCCATGCTTTGTGTGTGTATGTGTGAGTGTGTGTGTGTGTGTTTTTTTTTTTGGCGAGTCGATAAAAGTGGTTTTGGACACTGGATGAGTTCTAGGGTGTGGTGAGGGGGGATGTAATTCCACAGACCTTCTGTCAGATTCACTAATGCAGTAGGTCTGTGCGGTGTTTAGTTATCGGAGCATTCTTTGAAAGTCGTGAATAGGGCCACCGAGTACCTAAAGCCGTGATATTCCCCCACAAAAACTTCTTTTAAATAACCGGGGATAGGTACATGAGCAGAGTAAATGCTATTACGAACGCCTATCACAATGCTGAGCGAATAGGAAAATCCATAGATGGAGAATTGTGCCGCGTTACGGGTGCTCGGGCGCAGCCAATCCACCGTTACCCCAGCGGTGACCTTGACCCGCATCGTCTGTCTCGGCTCCAAAGCCAAACCGGCGTGGAATTGGGAGCGTTCGAGCACTCATGGTCCAGCGCAATTCTCCACCTAAATCCATTCCTGATACACATTTGTTTGCTCATAGTCATGTAACCCCGGTAAATTCACCCAACTTTCATATTGGTCGCTCCATAGACAGATGGCCACAGAGATCAACTTAAAAGGCCATTGTGCATTCATTAGTGGAGATCATTAAAGAGCCGTGACAGGCCACAAGTCGCGTGACATCATACGTGTAACGACCAATGACGTCGGCCTGCAAAACCCAATGGAAGCGGCTAGCAGCGTGCAATAAAACAGGGCGCTGCTTTCTAAATGTCTGTCGTGCGCCATAAATGAATATATCTTTGTAGCCTGGCAACTCAGTATCTTTTTTTTAACTATTGTACTAGTATTTAATAATTTCATAATTTTATAATTGTGCTTACGCTTTATGTTGATATTAGTGATAATCCTTAGATAAAGTAAATCGATGTGATTTTAATAGAAAAATAGCAACTAACGCACCATTCATTCGAAAGCTGGGGAACCTACTAAAAAGAACTACTAAAATTCCTGAGGAACTAAAGGATTAAATGGGGATTAAATAGATGCCTGCTATTCCGTCGTGAAAACGGCCAATAGCCGTTTTCACGACGGAACTTTCGCAGAGGAACTTATTTGATACCTAAAAAGTACCTACTCTTTGAGGTCTTAACATCCCTCAAACTGAAATATTTTATGTTCAAAATAATTTTAGAAGTTTAAATCCGGGCATTCTTTGCCCTCAAATCACTTATTTATTTACAAACACAGCAATTTTCGGTTCTAGTAGCCCACCTTTCGACTATGAGGTATCAAATCAGCGTGGCAACTTGCTCCCTCTTTGCTCCCTCGGGTATCTAATTCCGGAATTCTTAAAAACAAGGAAAGTATATATCGAGTCTCTTTCATACCTATTCAGTTATGTTTTAATGGTGATTAAAATATGGCAATTTTTTTAATTACATTTCATATAAGAAAACACGCAAAACAATGAAACAAAAATCTACGGCAGATAATTACCTTCAGGTATCTAATTCCGACCAATCAGCACCTCAGTAGGATATGACGTCATACAAGAATGGTGGTGAAGGCCGTTTGCAGTCCCGGCCGGTAGGTCACGTGACCGCCGGGCGCCTCGGGTCACGCGGCGGTCGGGAGTCGGACGCGGGGCGTGGTCGCGGGCGGACGCGCGGGGCATCATGCTTTGCTTTGCTTGCTTTGTCAACTTCATATAACTTACTATCACATTCGTGTGAAAGCCAAACACTGCTCAGTGCCCTTAGAAATTGAGTTTTGGAAAGCTCAAGTCCCTATAGCTCCTCAGGTCGGCAACAGTTGAAGCCTCATCTGAACCCATGTGAAAAAAAAACCTGGTAAGGAACTTGTGTTGCTTTTTCTTTACCGTCATAATATCTCAAACCATCACAATTTTGAGTTG